>NC_048228.1:28954174-29039959 GCF_002007445.2 Ailuropoda melanoleuca | reverse complement strand
AAGGAAGGGAAGGAAGGAAGGAAGGAAAGAAGGAAGGAAGGAAATCCTGGCCCAGCTTGTAATTTATCCTTCTTATCTCTTTCAAAATATCTTTAAGGCTTTAAAATGTACTCAATTCACTTCAACTCTTATTTATTGAGCATCTACTATATACCAATACATCAGTACATTGGCGACACCAACAAAAATTCCTGTTCCCCAGGAGCTCACGCCCTAGGCTCGTCAAACGTATTGGACAATTGATAAATTATTTTGGTATCTCAAAAAAGTATTAAAATTAAAGGCTGGTTGTAAAAAAAAAAGAATTTACTAGTGTCTACAGGAATTCTTAAACAGTTACCTCTTTTGTTTATCGATCACATTTTTCAATACTCACTCAAGGACAGGTACACACAGCAAAGGCCTTGGGTGGCTGTCTGGAGTTAACACTCCTGCCCTGCCATGTGTGTCATCTCCGTTCTGAGTCATTTAAAAATGATCAGTTTTTACCTTGGGGTGTGAATCAGGGTCATCTGTGAAGCCTTTGAAGTGCCGAGCTGTATCCAGACGTTCTGAAGGAGCCTATCCTACAACAGGCTGGATACACACAGTCTTTAAAGCTTTACAATTGGTTCTGATGCCAACTATAGAACAATCCTTTTAACAAACTCTTAGAAGGTTAACGGCAGAGGTGAATGCTCTGGATAAAAGACATTTCCTGAAAAGTTCTACGACGTGATAATAGTAGTAATAATAATAATGACAGCTAAAGCTTTGCACTCACTGTTTGTCTTGCACACTTTGAAATTACTTCCTGATACTCCTTCATTTGGCCCTTACAATGACCGTGATTATTTCTCTTCTGCAGGGAACTGGGACACCGGGAGGCTGAGTAACCTGGGTAGGGTCCCAAAGGTCTGCAAGCAGCAGGACTGGGTTCTGAACCCTGGCATGATGGCACAACATGCCTGTGCTCAGTCGCCACTCCGTAGGAATTCATTCTAACTATTCATCTATTTACTAATCCGTTTAGTAAATGAACGAGGTGCAGGTTTAAGAGAGACACACGTGTCTCTATGTTTCCTCTGTAACTCAGCACAGATAGAAACAATTGTATAATTTCTGTAATACCCATCTCTGCTAGGATGTAAGGATCACATGAAACATGTCTCTCATTTACCATGACACCCCCATATTTGGCACAGTGTCCGAGCACGGCAGCACTCCATAAATACCTGTGGACCAATGGACTGACTGCATGAATGAATGACAGATGTGCCTTCTCCACTGGAGGAGTCATACATGCACACAGACTTAACCCAGAATATTTATAATGTGCTACCCAAGTATCAGTAGAGAGCAGGGGGAGACAGGAAGGGAGAGAGTAAAACCCACTGCATCCAGACCACTTGATTCTCACAAAAAGCCCAGGAGACAGGCGACAGGGGTTTTATCCGCTGTATTTTGTAGGCAAAAATACTCCACAAGAGTGTGCCTGGTAATTCATGCTATATTTCCCAAACTTGAACCGTGGACTCAGAGACGTGTGTTTGAATCCCGTTTCTGACACTCCTACCTGTGGCTTTAGGCAAGATGCTTAATATCCTTGAGTTTTGGCTCTCTTATTTCTAAGGAGAGGTATATACTGATCTTGCCTTTTATTCACAGATTCCAAACACTTAGAACAGTGCCTGCTCTGGAGTTGGCACTAAATTTATTGTTAAATTGCATTGCCATTAAAGGCCTTAAATATGAAAACACGTGTAAGAGTGCCTAGCATTGTGACTAACACACAGTTCCCCTGTGACTAAATGTCCCTACGGTATCATTCCCACTTCCCCTTCTCTTTAAAATCTTTGAGGGGCTGTCTCCCTTCCCCATTTCAGATTCTTTCTAAGCCAGGTGACCCTTTCCACAGTGAATCTTAGGAGGCTTAGACCTACTTCTGTGAAATCACCTAGTTCACGAATGCAAAGGGGAGCGGATTTAATCTTTAAACCAGGACAGACTCTAACTTACACCAGGAATTCATTTACTTTCTCATTCCCATAAGACATATTAAACATATGTCTCTAAGTTCTCCTTCTTTGTAAAAAACCATGGCACCACTTTAATCCATTTCATAACGAACCTATAAAAAAGGTTCATGAAATTACAGCTCTGCTTTATTATCACCATTCAGATGAATAAAAGCAACTCGCTACATAGCTAGGTACACGTTAGATTTCTTGGTGCTGTGGCATCCTTACCTGGACATTTAAAATCAGCATTCCCAGATCTGTGATAATCCATACACACCCTGAGCTCCATACACCCACTTTCCGGCTCAGACTCCCCTCCACCACCATGTCTGTCTCCTTAGTATGGGAGCAGAGCCATCAGGCCAGTGCAAGAACATAGCCAAGATGTTGAGAATGGATCCTGGGCCCTGACAGTGGCTTTTTGGGATTAAAAGAACTGAACTTTTCTTTTTTGGGTGTTATTTATATATATATATATATATATATATATATTTTTTTTTTTTTTTTTTTTTTTTNTTTTTTGCAGGGGGAGGTGGGGTGATGGTAGGTGTTATGTGAAAAATGTCCCATAGGCCCAGTTACATTGCTATGAGTAATACATGGATGTGTGGTGGGCAGAGTGTTTATTTAGCCTGTGGTAGGAGGGAGAAGGCAGTGGTTGGAAGTATAAGATTTTGCAAACCTGATGTGCTAAGGGAAAAAATCCAAATTTTAGCGGGCTTATTTTTTGCAACAGTAAAATGAAACACTAAGTGATTTCCACAGTTATATACAGCTTCAACAGTCTACATTTTTATCAACAGCTGAAAAACAACATTGCTATATTTATACCACACACTTATTCTTATGCACCAGGAAAGGCAGTGATGTCAGAATTTATAGAGATACAGATAGATAGGATACAAATATAGATACAGATACACTTATAGATATACATATGAAGATGACAACCTTCTATGAGCATAAGTTTTAAATAAAAATTTGAAAAGGATTTTCATCCAATTTAACTTAATTCAATTAAGCTTAATTTTAATTTTCCAAAGTAAATTCTGATTTATTAATTAGCTAACTGAATATAATAATATGAACAATGACCACATCAATGCTGATAATAAGATAATAGTTATTGATGTGATAGCATTACAAAAACCCAGTGAGGTATATGCCATCAGTATCATTCCTACTTCAGAGAAAGAAAATCTTGTCTGTAAGATAGGGTGCAGAGAGTTTAAGTTATTAAAGTGACAAAATGGGTAGATCCAGAATTTGAACGTAGACCAATCCAAACTCAAAGTCCCAGCTGTAAAACATATTCCAAACATAATACTCCAAAATATTATAAATAACTGTAACAATAATTTCATAGGATAGAAGTGAAATGAAGCATGGAAATTATACTTATATAGGCGTTAAGGCCACTGACTTCTACCTCCAGTTCATCTGTTAACTAGCTGAACGTCCTTGTAATGGGACAAACCTCTCTCAGCCTCAGTTTCTTCCAGGGTCGAAGGAGTAGTTTAGCTGAGCTAGCATTTCTCAACTCTGTTTCTCTACGGTCTTTGTCTGGTCACAAGGAAGGGAGGCAATCATCTCTTTGTTAACCAGGGTGTCTCGGTTTTATATTTTAAGTTTTGTACAAGAGTTCATTAAAAAAGACTTGGGCCGTAAACAGTTTGGAAATCACTGAATTGAATGGTCTCTAAGTTGTTACGCTCTTCTGATATTTTATGACTCTATTAAATACTTACGTTTTCAGCAATAAGGTTGGCTTCTTTCAGCATGACTTGTTTAATATTAACTCTTTTAAAACATGAACCTGAAAGATTTCTTTCCAACAAAGTGAAGCAACCAAACTATCTGGTGGATTAACTTTTTCCACTAAGATATCACAAAATTAGTTAGGGTTGGGAAAAAGTCACAGAAGAGTCAAGTCTTTAGGTGTGTTTGATTTTCTAAAAAAGAAACTTAAATATCCTTTGGTATTTATGTATTCTTGTAATCTGGCTTAAATCTTTTCAGAAAGCATTTTCTTGAATTAAGTACAGTATTTCCTTCCAACAACATGTGAAAACCATAAGTATTGTAAGAATGACTTTTAGGATGAGAGGAACATAAAGTGTGTTTGCTCAAATCTACTATGAGATTAGACATAATTTGAAGTATGTAAGGGAAGCCAATGGGCACCAGCTAATGTCTACTTCTTGATCTAAAATAACATATACAGACAAGCATTCTAAGTCTGGAGAAGATGAGACCCTCAGCTGGCCAAGAAGAATAGTGAGGTGGGGGGAGGGCACATCGCCTGCAGTCACATTACAATAGCCTGTAATCACATAGCACTTACTATGTGCCAGATGGTGCTTTAAGAGCTTTACAGATACTAATTCACTTAATCCCCACAACAATTCTGTGAGCTCAACACTGAAGCACAGACAGTGCATGTAACCTGAATGGCCGGCCACAGAGCTGAGAGGGGACAGGGCCTGCAGGTGATGGGAGCTGGGATTTGAATCAGGCACTCTGTGGCCTGAGAAGGGATGTTATTTATGAAATGGGAGTGGAGGGCTAGAGCAAGATAAGCCCTAAAAAATATTGGGAGACAGGAAAAGGATCTAAGAAATCCATAGTGATGGAAGAAACAGGGATGGGAATGCCCTGGAAGCGAAGATTAAAACACAGCCTGAAGATAGGAAATCAAGAATTCTGAGAAAAAGCTGGTCTGAGACTCCCCTTGTGTTTGAAGCGGCACAAATCAGCAGGGGCCCACAGAGGAGAACTGCCTTCCTTCTGAGTAATAAAGGAAGCCCTCAAGGGGAGAGCTAAAATTGGGACTTAGGAGCCCTTCCAAGGCAGACTCCTGGGAAACCCTAACAAACAATTTTCAGTGAATAAAAGAAGCGATGTCCAGGTAATTCTTGCACCTTGCCATCTAGCTCATTCTGTCAAGAGAAAACTGACGCACAGTGGGTGAGGTGCCTGGCTCCAAGGTGACCCCAGCTGACTACCAAGCAGTCCGCCATTCTTCCCGCGCTACTACTTGCAATGTTTGTATCCCTAATGCTCCCTCCAGATTTAGTACTTTTTTATGATTCTATTTGTGTATTTGCTAAAGAAAGAGTATCGGAGGAGCCCAAAAGGAGTTCAAGCTGTCGATGGCACGCACGCATGGAGTCCTTTAGAATTCCGCAGCTGTGCACAATATGAACAGATGTGTGTGCCTGAATCTGGCCCGAGTGCTCGATGAGAAGGAAGAAACTGGGAAGTAATGGTCATTGGTATCGGAAACACTTTCTACTTTCTATTTGCAAACGGAGAGAGCTGGCAGGAAGAGACCTCAGCAGGAGAGAGGCAGAACACTGTTGGCTCTTTAGGCACAAATAGAATGAATAAGGTTGATTCTACCACACCATGGAGTAAGTTTGGGAAATGAAAACATTCTATTTTATTCTGTTTTCCACAGGAAACAGAATGGAAATCTGTGGTAGACTCCCATTAGCATTATGCGGTCTCCACAAAACCCAACTTTCTCAAGTCTGAAGACATTTAAAGGTAATTATGGGGGAAGATGAAGGAAACATTTCCAGCAGTTAAATAAGGATAGTCATGGAATGGACAAACATCACGCCTCGCAGGTCATTACCTGTGCCCTGCTGCCAGCTATGATGTAAGAAGCAGAAGAAAACTCCAGGTCAAGGACAGAATGAGAAGGACATTAAGGGCTTACTCTATTTAAAGGTTAGTAGGGAAAAGTGAGTTAATATGTGATCTACAGGCTAGGAAAGAGTAGAAAAACTCAAATCTACCACAGTAGAATAACTGTTAAAATACACTAAATGCATACAAATGTACATTCAATTCTAATAAAGGCAATTGAAATTAAACGGCAAAACACTGAACATGCTGAAGTAAAATCATCAATGTTCTCCATTGTTGTCCAGAAGCAAACAGGTGACAGAACAAAGAAGGGCAGTGGAACATTGAGGAGGGGACCGAGGTCCTGGGCCTGACTCAGCACTAACCAGCATTGAATGACCTTGCCAGATCAGTGCCCTTCAGTTTCCTGATCTGTGAGGCTGGTAGCTGAAGTTGTCTCTAAATATCTTCCAAAAACAAAATTAAGATGACTGCTCACGGCAGGAAAATAATCTCAGGAAAAAAATTCACGTATTTTTTCAAAGTCAAGAATTTCATAATAGGGATTGATATGGCCAACAATCGGGATATATGAGCAAATCTTTAACCCTTGGAGGAATAAAGGAAGTGTTCATTAAAGTTATAACTATTACTAATATACAACCACTATAAAAGTCCCTCCACCCCTCAAAAACAACAACAACAACAACCACAAAACTCAGTAAGAGAGGTTGACATCCAATAAAACCTCAGTAGCTGTATGATTAAAGGAGCGCTGTTTCTCTACTTACATAACTTCCGGCACCATATCTATTGGGTTTGCCCCACACCAACCAACTTCCAAACCCAGGGTACCACATTTTTGCCAAACTTGGTTACAAAGCTGGGAGTTCCCACAACTCCCTCCCTCCTACCCCACTCAAAATTTGCTGGGCACAGACTCAGAGAAACATTTACTTATATTTACTGGTTTACTAGAATGAATATTATAAAGGATGCAGATGAACAGCCCGAGGAAGAGGCACGTGACAAGGTAAGGACGGATCCCAAGTGCAGGAGCTACTGTTCTTATAGAGTTGGGGTGCACTGCCCTCGTGGCATGCGCTCCAAACCCCATAAGCTCTCCAAACCCCATAATTTAGACATTTTTATGGAGGCTTCCTCACACAGGCATGATAGATTATTAACTCAATCTCCTGTCTCACTCCCCTCTCCCTAGAAGATGGGGGTTGAGCTGGAAGTTCCAAGCTTCTAATCATGGCTTGGTCTTTCTGGTGACCCACCCCCACCCTGAAGCCCTCCAGGAGCCCACTCAGAGTTGCCTCATTAGAATAAAAGATGCTCCAATCACCTAGGAGACTCCAAGGTATTTAGCAGTGCTGCGTGAGACGCTCCTCTAAGTCCCATGACTCAGGAAGTTACATGGGTGTTAGGAGCTCTGTGTCAGAAACCGGGGGCGGGAACCAAATATATATTTCTCATTATGTCACGGTGATATATCAGAATATATTACTTAAAATTCACAAATCCCTTCCCTTTTCACAATGCTTTTTTTTACAGAGCTACCATAAAATCATTCAAATTAAAAAGCAGCCGATTTACTTGTTATTTATATTAGAAAACATAAAGAGCCTATACTTAAAGAGAAAGTATTTTGGTGAAAGAGCCCTCCTATGTTTTAAAGAAAAAAGAAACACAACGTGCGGAAGGGCAGGGAAGTTTCCGCTATAACACAGATGATGTTGCTAATGACAGAAGTCATTCTGGATACTGAAGAACTCACAAAAATAAAACTAGTGGTTCTGAAATGGTCAGGAAACCATCATACGGTGGGAAGCGAAATCACACAATAACAAGAGTTAAGGTTATCTGTTGCTTTGACACAGAGATGTTTTGAAAGGGGGGCAGGAGGAAGCCCTGATAAGGTTAATGAAATATCTAATCAAGATACTCACTTTGAAGTCCTGTAATATGTACTTGGAGCAAGAAAGATACTCATAGAATCAACACTAAAAAGGGCTTTGAGATCACCGCAAATCATCTTCTCATGAATTTCAGGAAGAAATTGTTGTCGGAACGGGCACCACCTCCCTGGATTCCTGATTCACGGTCCTGTACTCTTTCGCATCGATTTTAGACAATAGTTTGCACCGGCATCATTATTTTTATCTTCCTTTTCCTGTTTCGCTCAGAAAAAGGTATTCTTTCAGGATGATAATGACAAGAAGACCCTAAGCAAAACAACTCTCCTTCTGCTCAGAACCAAAACAAAGGTCAAGTACCTCATTTGCGAGTCAGATGGAAAGTGGAATTCAGGGACTAGGAAAGCACAGGAACAAAACAAGGACAGGGTTTATATAAATTCTCGGAGTGGGATTTCTGAATTTTCGATCACGAATTATTTTAATGAATTCTGATTCATACCAAAAGGGCAAATAGGAAGTAAGCACAGAATAAATTAGCAAATGTCTGATGTTTCCTTTTTTTTTCTTTTTAATATTTTACTTATTCATTTGAGAGAGAAAGACAGAAAGAGGCATAAGCAGTGGGGAGAGGAAAAGGGAGAAGGAGAAGCAGACTCCCCGACGAGCCAGGAGCCCCAGCGTGGGGCTCGATCCCAGGACCTGGATGGAGATCATGACATGAGCTGAAGGCAGACGCTCAACCACCTGAGCCACCCAGGCGCCCCATGTTTGATGTTTCTCACCAAAAATGACATTTAGCAAAATAACACAATCCCTACAAGCATGACTGTCATGGTCCAGCATAGGATGCTACATACAGAAAAACACAATTTTTATTTTCTTACTGAATATGAGCATAGGTATCCATCCACGTACAGAAGGGTTGGGAGTCTGAGCCCATATGCGTCAATGTTAAAGGTAATAAACGGTAATTTTCATTTACCAAGATCCTACCTACGACATCTCAGGTATTGTGTGAGGAACTTTTCTTACATTGCCTCAAGTTTCACAGCAGTGTAAGGTAGAAATTATTTCAACCATCTGCAGGATGAGTAAAAGGAGAGGGATGTGATAGGTAACCTGACAGCAGCAGGATTAAAACTTATCGTGTCTGTTTGACTCCAAAGCCAGTGATCTTTCCACGAGGCGGCAGGGCCTCATCCTGACCCACTCTCGTTACACACAGAATGTAGGTGTCACTTGAAAAAAAACCTGGAACACAAGGGGGACACATCCATGCTCCATTTCAGTTATACATTCTACACAAATGTTCAAAATTTTATTTTTTGCCAGGAGTATGGTGAATATTTAACAGATTTCACATTAGGCCTTACTTAAACAGAAAATCAAAATCTGGTAGAAAAGAAAGCTAATGTTTACATTCTAAAAATGTATTTAAAATCATGGTCACTACTGACCGTTAATTTAATTCATTCTACCAGGAAAATCCAGCCCTGTCTTCCATTGACCATTACTGGACAGACTGTTGGTACACTTCTCCCTTTCCAGTGGGCGTATCTGACTCTTCCCAGATTCCTTTGATCAATCATAATGCTTGCTCTGCTATAACTCTTCTTCCCATTCCCTCCATCATTCTAAACTGGCCATTACCCATCATGAGTCAACCCCCCAAACCTATTCTAGTGTGTCTTTGCCAGGGTCATGTCTGTTTCCATCATAATTTTACAACCAGTCCATTTCTTGAAATGGGCATTTGTCATTACACTTACCTAGCCACCATTAAGTGCAACATAGGCTTTCAAGCAGCTTCTGGTCCCTCTGATGTTCCTCATCTCAGTGGAAAGGTCCCCATTAACCTCCCTGGCCTGACCCCTCAGACTCAACCCAACTACACCTGAACTGTCTCTCACAAATCTTTTCCCCACCACCAAACTCTGCATTCTCTAGTCAGCCTCAGCTAAGAGATAGTTATTTCTATGATTCCTGAATAGCTCCTGATGATTCTTTGTCTGTGGAAATCAAGACTATTGGCTGCCACCAGCCAACTGGACCAGATCTTGCTAACCTGCCAGTATTCCCAATCTCTTCATCATACCTAACCCTCCACAATTTTCTTCCTTTCCTGAACTATCTTTAAAATAAGGACCCGCTCCTTTCAATTCACCTCTCTCTCACTGTAGAAACCAAAGAGGTGTCCAGGACATTGTAGGTTCCCTTGTAGGCGATCTGAGTTCCTGTGGAGATGATTTAGAAAACACAGCTACAGAATTGGACCTAAGTTCCATCTACAACCTCATTACTTTTGGGGAAAGGTTTGCCGCCTTTTGGATAGCATCTGAAAGAATCCATCGCCTGGTTGAAGAAGTTTGCTTCAATAACAGAGTCATCTTCATTGTTGAAGCAGTTTGCCTTATTCTTGGAAAACATCACCACTGGCCTCAAATCTATGACTTGCTAATTACGAGAAACCCAGTATACTGTCCTCAATGACTGTAGCACTCTGGATATGGAGGCGAACTGACTGCTGCACTTTTGTCCCAATAATCTAACTCTTGGCTTTGTCATAATCAAGAATGTTCCAGAGGCAAATGAAGAAATTCCTTGCATTGCTGCCACTGCGTTGCCACCGCTGAGAAAAGACGACACCTTCTAGGACTTTCAGTGGACCCAAGAAGGCCTGTGAAGTTGGGCATATAGATGGATTCAGCCTCTAATCTCTGCTTTTCTGTTTATTTTCACAGGCATCTCTCTTACTAAATGTCTCCAGGTTACAAAGTAGAGCGATTGTCACCAAGTCTCAACCAATGATTCAGCTGGTCCTTAATGAACAAAAGGTGACCCAATGAAAAATGGACTTAAGTTGTTGAGGGAGAAAAATAATGTGTCTTCTCTCCTTGAACAAGAGGAGGGACTGATAAAGACTCTCTCTGACTAATATTTAGACAGCCACCTCTGAGCCTTCTTTTCCTCCAGGCCTCAACCTTTGGACCCTGTCTTGAGCTTGCCTGTCCAGTAGTAGCAAGAATCCCCTTATCCTTGATATCTGATCATGCTGGCCTGCCGTCAGCAAGAATCTCTGTACCTTTGATATCTCCAATTAGTAATTTTCCATCTATAAACCTCCTTGCCCCACTCTTTGGCTATCAATTCCCACTTGTCCTTGTATCCTGAACTGTCCTTGTATCCTGAACTACTGGTCTCTTTTCCCCTTTGCAACAGTTTAGGAATAAAATCTGTTTGGTTTTTTGTTTTGTTTTGTTTTTACCACTTTAACTGATGTCTGGCTCAGGTTCTCTTTGATACACGGTATCAACACATGGTATGTGTGGTCATAAGGAATATTATAAGCTTTATAAATTGAGTTAATGCATGCATCACTTCATTTAACAAATATTAATGAATGTCTACCAGGAGGCAGTCACAATCTAAGTGGTAAGTATAAAATGGTGGGCAAAAGCAGACAAGGGGTCAGCCCTCATGAAATTGATGGTCTAGTGAGGAAGAGAAAGCTCAATACAATGATCACACAAATAACATAATATTATTACTATGATAAATATTTTACTATGATAAATATTTTGAAGAAAAAGTACATGGTACTATATGGGCTAGTCAAGGAAGGCTTCCCTGAAGACTAACAAAGTGACATTTAAGCTGCAGTCTGACTATTCAAGATTATTGGATGTGTGTATCCAATAATGTGAGGGATATTCTAGAAAGAAGGAACAGCATGTGCCAAGTCTCTTACTGAGAGGGAAGGTGGTACATTCAAAGACCTGAAAGGAGCTGAGCTGAAAGAACGCCATTGTAGACAGGTCACAGAAAATAGAGATAATGAGGGAAACAAGTATTCAATGAGACTGAAGACATTAATGGACGATGGAACACCCAAGACTTTCTAAACCATCCTAGGATTTGCAACCTGATGCTTGACAAATGGACACTGCTGTATGCATGTATTTAGCACAGTGTTTGTACCAGGGTAAATACCCAATAAATGAAAACCTTAAAAATATTTGAATCACCTTAGTATGTCAGGGCATGGCATTTGTCTTACATGTAGCATACATTAACTTACACATACGACAAATACCATTTATCATTGATTTTTGGCTCTAGGCTGGTCAGTGGAAGAAAACAAAAAAATCACTGGAAATCCCAGTCACATTTATCTGATTTAAATGTCAGAGAGCAATCTACAGTTGCACATTACATAGGTAATGTAAAATCTAGATAATGTACACTTCGTTGGCAGTTCCATGAACTATTATTTAAAAAGTCAGTCACTCAAATTTGAACTGAAAATGTGTTTGCATCAGAATGATATTCAGGTGTCAAATATGAAGAATTACCACTCGACATGGGGTGCCTGAGCAAGACCCACCCTCTCATATTTGAATTACTTCCAATTTTAAAAGACAACTTAATAGCTCAACGTTTCACAAGATTTTTTAAATTTTTTTTTCATTCCTTCTTTTTTTTTTTAATAAAATTTATTTTTTTAGTAATCTCCACACCCAGCTTGGGGCTTGAACTCACAATCTTCAGACCAAGAGTCACATGCTCTTCTCTGACTGAGCCAGACAGGTGCCACACCATTCCCTCTTTCTAACGGAGGTACTGGCTGCATGAAAAATGTCCACGAATACGAAAGTTATGTTTCTTTATTTTTTTAAAAAGATTTTATTTATTTATTCGACAGAGATAGAGACAGCCAGCGAGAGAGGGAACACAAGCAGGGGGAGTGGGAGAGGAAGAAGCAGGCTCATAGCGGAGGAGCCTGATGTGGGGCTTGATCCCATAACAGCAGGATTATGCCCTGAGCTGAAGGCAGACGCTTAACCGCTGTGCCACCCAGGCGCCCCAAAATTTATGTTTCTTTCATTAAAATTGAAACTCATTTGCAATTTAGAAAGGATGAGCGGTGGGAAGCCGTCAGCAGGAGGACCTGTCTGCTCCCTCATTCATTCCACAGCCCTCGCAGTATTGACCTACTCCATAAAAGGAGAAGCGTGATGTCTGTTATAAAATCCAGAGTCAAAGCGAAAAGTTCTCTGTGCTTCCAATCACCAAACAATGGAAGAGAACCGATGGCTGGAATATTGGCTGCACAACAACAGTAACAGCCATGACAAAAGCAGTTGCAGCCATAATAACAACGTAGCTACTGTTTACTGGGCCCTTGGTCTAAGTGCTGTGGCTGCAGCATCTCACGTTATCGGGGTGACAGGCAGGAGGCTGACACCTCGTCTCTCCAAAGATCAGGAAGCTGGCGTTTCCAGAGGTGTCCCAGCGGTACAGAGCTGGAAAATTGCAGATCCAGAATGCAAATCTAGAGGTCCATAATTTTTAACCCTGATACCACATGGGGGAAAGTGAAGTTATTGTCACATGGCCATTAGGCAATGGCACTGGCCTTAGATGTACCTCAGGTGACCTGCACAGCAGAGATTAAATCATACTTCCTTTTCTCACCTCTTTTCATTTCATCCTTTTCTCCTTTTCTTTTCTTTCTCTTTCCTTTTTTTTCCCCCCAGATAAACTGGCTGAACCAGAAGTTTGAGTATAATCTGAGAATGCTGCACAGCCCACAGAGGGACAAGAATCTATAAATGGCTTCACTGCTGCCATGCCCTCAATAAACTAAGCTCACCAGCCACAAATAATTTGAAAGAGCCAAAAAAACCGAAACAAAACAAAAACTCTTTTTTTGACATTTCCTCAGTTCAGGTTCTCAAGCGGAATGGGTATTTCATATCAATAATGCAGACAATTAACTTTCCAAATTTTCACCTAGCTTTGATATACCTTTAATAAGTATCACGAGCTTATCTCTTGAAGAAGGCAAAGAAAGCAGTCGTTGATTTAGCTAAGGTCCACCTTTGAAGGAATTGGCCTTTAATGTTTAAAACATGAGGAAAAGAATTTTAAATGAATAATTTGTTTCATGTTTATGATTATCTCGTAATCTCCTATTCGTCACATGATATCCAAATACCCAATCAGATTTGCCATTTAAAAATAAAATGAAAAACATATGTAATTAGGATCTTAAAGGAGATGCTGGATATCTACAAATTTCTGTGAGCTCAATTGAGTTCCTAAAATTGGAGCCTGATTTTCAAAGTCAATGTTTTTTTAAGAAAGAATCAGATTATGCTAATAAAGACCAAAGCACACAGGCATATTACTTTGAGAAAACAGAAAGTAAGGTACAAAAGATTCTTTGTTTGAAATGGAAACAAACGTCTTTGCAAGTCATTTCAACAAATATTCACCTTCATAAGCAATGAAGGATCAAGACTCTGACGGCAGTGAAAAGTACAACTCTTAGGTGTTGAGTGTATACCACCAGATGGCATCTCAAATCAGAGAGCACAGACGGAGATCGCGTCAAAAACTGCGTTTCTGAAATGGAATCAAATTCATGAATTCCAGATCAATTTTTTAATATCAAAATGTCTGACATTAATCACAAAATCCAAAGAATACAACAATACTGTCGTGGATATAATAAAGAATACCAATCTGAAAAGAAAGGCGCTGCAAATCAAACAGTGACTTGACATCAATATTATTTAAAAAAAAAAAAAACTACAAATGGAGCCCAAACAGGAAAAGAAAGTCTGGTTAATAATTTTATCTTTCCTTATTTTTACCTACAGTTGTCCTTCTCATTAATCCTCATTTTACTCTTTCACAGGGCTTTGTTCATTATAAACAAGAAAGACGACAATTCAGAAGACAGCATTAGAAAAAAAAAATTAAGAAAAGCTTAAAGAAAGAGAAAAAGAGGTCAAGTTTCCTTTTGCCTTCATATAAGGCTCTCGTGAAGTTGAGGTTCAAAAGCCTTGGTGTCCAAACCTTAAATATCTTAAGGAACAGAATGAGACAATGCTGTTGTGTCTAAGACTGGCTAATACGTGGACGACAATATCAACTATGAACAGAAATTAATTACAGGGAAGCATATTATACACCGAACTAAAGTCAAAAGGTGACCACATGATAGCAGGAATTTAAATTTTGTTCAGAATATTAAAATACGATGCTGTTTCATAAAAATCTCTGAAAAAGATTTGATTACCCCCTGGATGTGGGATTGGTTTGTTGTTGTTTTCTATTGTCATATAATCCGTAAAATCCTATTTCTACAAACCACATTTTATTTTCATATGATAAAAGCAACTTAAAGGAGACTTGCTACCAGTTTGTAATTTACTTTTGGAGATATATATATATACACACATACATATAACATTTAATAATAAACATATATGTGTAACATTTCCTTTTCAGTGTTTAATATTAAAAAAAGAACATTGAACTTTTGATAGTTCTTGGGATTTTGTGTGCTTTTTTGTGTGCTTTTGTGTGTGTGTGTTTCTTTTACCTCTTCAACAGATAGATTCATGTCTCAAACCTCTCCATGGCCTTCACGTTATTTCATGAGACCCTGTTCTCTCAGCGATGCTGGTGGACAGCTGGACAAAAGAGTAGAAGGACAAGCTATCTGACCCCCACACAGAAAACAGTCAGGACTGAACTGCCTAACGGCCTTCTCTCACGGAATATATCTTAACATTGGCAAGAATATGTGCATGGAAGTATTTAGTATTTTAAGTAATATATTTTATATGCCAATATAGTCATTTTAAATAGTGGTAAAGCAGCTACCTTAAAAGTTAATATTATTTTCCCCTTACTGATCCACTAATTAAACCACAGATTTTTCTATAAGAAGCTACTTCTGACAAGTTCATCTATTTTATTTATCCAGAATCTCATATGTCCAAAATCCTCCACTTAAGACGCAAATAAACAAACAGCTATTCAGGAGACAAGAACAGAATAAAAAGATAACGCTCATTTAAATGATGACACTGACACACACGGAAACAGACATATCTGCACACATACAGGGATACGTACTCTGTTTTAGAGGTGCTTGTAGGCTTCCATTACATTATTTTCATAATTTACTATGTGCAAATCAGCAGTGCATTTACAGTAAATTTATTTTGAAATAGGGAAACAGCCACAAAACCATAACACAAGATCTATATCCTTAAATGTTAACATTTAATAGGATAACAGCATGAAACAATTTTAAAAAGCCAGTACAATACTGTTAAATGCGACGCCATATGATTACTACCAGAATTAACGATTCTATGGACCTGTAAAGTACACTTCTATGCCCAAATAAAATGGGAACAGACGCAGTTGAACTTGTCTGGGCTTTAATACCCGTTCTGGCACCTTCCAGATGGGTAAACTTAGATACGATGCCCGCTAAGCTTCAGTTTCTTCATTTGTAAAATGGAACTGATAACAGTACTTCCTTCCTAGAGTTGTGTGAAAACTACAAGTTAGAAAGTACAGTGTTTATAACAGCAACTGGGAAAAAAACAAGAACTTAAATATTAGCCTTACAACAAAGTAACTCATTTTCTTTCACCAAAAAGCTATAAAAAAAAAAAAATTACCATCTACTATCACCATAGTTTCATATACAAAAAGAAAGCATTCTTACTAAATTGAAACAGATAATTTTACTCTGGGCCAACAAAAATTTTGTCATAAACCAGAACCAGTCTGTGACCAGTATCTGGGAATGTCCATTAAAACCCATAAACATGACTGGCCCACAAGAAAATAAAATCAATGGAGTTTGAAATTATTAGGGACACTTCAGTGAGAAAATGTAACATGAGATGAGATTGGAAACACGGATATAATCCGGCTAGACGAAAGAGAGAGTATCTACATTTTTCCCTGGAGAAATCAGGAAGAATGCTCTTTCCTTATATGAAAGAATTCTGGTATTACTGAAACACTCCTTCTCTTCAAGCTGTGGTAATATTGATTACAATGTATTAATATATTTCAACTTTCTCCAAAGCAATCAGAATATTATTCTCCAAGGGGTAACTTTCAGGTTTTAAGGATAATAGTTCTATGCATTTTTATTCCTTTGAAAACAACTACAGATGGGATGTCTGGGTGGCTCAGTCAGTTAAGCGTCTGCTTTCAGCTCAGGTCATGATCCCAGGGTCCTGGGATGGAGTCCCGCATGGCTCCCTGCTCAGCGGGGAGCCTGCTTCTCCCTCTGCCTGCTGCTCGCCCTGCTTGTGCTCTCTCTCTCTGACAAACAAATAAATAAAATCTTAAAAGAAAAAAAGGAAAAAAGAATAAAGAATAAAGAAAACAACTACAGTACCAATTTATGGCAAACTGAAAAGTAATTATGATGTAAGTGTAATGACTGTCAAATGTTTCCTCTGGATGGTGTTACAAGTTTACTGATGTCAACAGATTATTACTGATTCATTCATTACACACGAGTGCTGAAGTACTATGGCTCAGCTATTCTTAATAGAATACTCCATTCATTATCAAACAATTCCCTTAAAGATGCTTTTGATCTCAGTCTTCCCTTTTTTTCCGTTTATTAACTGTCCCAGCCATAGCTTTCTCTACAGTCCACTCTTGGAGAGCTTGTAAAAGAAAAGTACTATGAAGGTTTTTCACTGAGAAAAACTGTATAGATAAACTCGGTGCCCCAAATATGCTAAGCACTATTGTTTTGTCTTGCCCCCTTGCATTATAGCAATACATTTTTATTTAAAATATAACCAATCATTATCAACAACCAAATATTTTTTTCTATTTCTTGAGAACCTTTAATAGCATTCTTAGCATTTTTTTTAGTAATAAACAAGAACAAATTCTAGTGAAAGAAACTAAAAATGCTTGATTTTACAAAATCTTATACAGAGGCAGAATAGTGTGTGTAATAGATATAGAATGATCACTACGCATGAGGTATGTAGATGGATGCCTGTTCAAAACAAGGTTTTCGGCTTACTAGCTGGGAGACCTCAGGCCAGCCGCTTAACCCAGTGGTTCCCACAGTGTGGTCCAGGATGAAGGGTATCATCACCGCCCTGGAAGCTGTTAGAAATTCAAGTTCTCAGGCCCACCTCCAGGCCTACTAAATCGGAAACTCTGGAGGTGGCACTCAGCAACCTGTGTTTAATAAAGTCCTTCAGGTGATTCTGATCTGTGCTCAATTTTGAGAAACACTGACTCAAACTGCTAAGACTCCCTTTTCTCCTGTTTAAGATGGTTTTCCTAAAACCAACCTTGCAAAACCAGAGAGGTAAACACCTCACAGAAAAGGACTCTGGCTCTGATGCAGTGACCTTTTATCAACATTGTCTTTTTTTTTTTTTTTTAATCAAGGGTCAAAATTAAGGGGAATAAGGACTTCAAAATGATGCGTTAACAGCCTCAGGCTGGGGCTCAAATGTGCTGACTGCCAGCAGTGGGCTGGGTACCAAAATAGGCCTCTGGCTTCAGCCCTCGAGATTTGGCCACCAAAATCTAAGCGGGCAAAATGCCCCAGAAGTCATATTTTATCCCCATATAAACTAAGGCCACGTTAGGCTTTGATAGTGACAAATGATAGTATGAGGAGAATAAACACTGATCTTTTAGGTCTCAAAAGACACTGGATTCTTATCCCCACTTAACTCTCCCCAGAGTAAAGGCATGGGGAATTCTCCTAATTGACGTCAGCTGCTGCAAGGGAAGGAATGCCATGACCTTCAGCTTGGCCACTGGTCCACTCTCACATCCAGGAACGAAGCCAGAGGGTTCTCCTGGCAACTGTCTGACATGCTAAGTGGCAGACACAGCCACTGAGGGAATCCTTTGCTGCCCCAGGGACAAATCCCGCCCTGCAGGAAACAGACAAACTGGAGAGATTAGCAGTTTGCCCGGCTGATGCTGGCCTATCCCCTCCGCCCAGAGAGCAGAACATGACTCCTAAATCACTCGATTCAGAAACCTAAGCTTCTGGTCTGCTTTTGCTTTACAAATAAGGGCAATGTTCTCTGCTGAGTTGAAGGGAAAACAGAAAAGTATGAAAACTTCAAGGAGAAATGTAGGAATTTGGATCCTTGCATAAACAACCTACCCTATTCAAGAACTCTTTAGGGGACACTGATTTTTAAGTACAAACTATCAGATCTTTTAAGATTAGTATTAACTATCATTTTGTAAAAGACCTGTAATCAAAATCACATCCAAATCTCCTACCCTGCCAAAGGCATCATTTTGGCTTCTCTGGGAGAATATGAGAGGCTCCTAACCAAAGCCTCTCCCAAGAGTTCCTTCCCACTTCATTCCACTGATCTCTTCCAGGATGTGATTCCAGTCACACACTTGATTATGTAAGTCCCTGCTCAAAGCCCCTAGACTCTCAAGTACCCTAGAACAGTATGGGAATGTCTCAGGGCTGCCCGCCAGAGACTCCTACCCAACCCGACCTTCCAACCTCAGTCTCCCCCACCCTCACCCCTTCTGAGACCCTGGCTTCCCACAGCAAACCTTCGAAACCATGTCTTACCACTTTACAGAAAGAATCAAAAAACCAAAAAACCACCAGTGCCTTTGATATGCAGTTGTCTCTGCTCAAAATACCCTTCACAGAGTAAAATTTTACTTCTCAGATCTGACCCACCAGTTCAAATATCATGAAATCTGTCAAAACTTTCTCGGCTTCCCTGCATTCTTTTTTCTGAGTTCCCACACTAAGTGCATAGGCACCTTCATTACAGTTCTTAACAAATCATATAGGAATTATCTGTTTTTGTGTCTGACTCCCTGCCCAGACCTTGAGTGTTCTGGTCAAGGATACCATCCACAGTTCCGAAACTTCTAAAGGAGTTCTCAATCCCTAATCAAGATAGTTAGGATCTTGGCTATTTTTTTTTTTAGAGATTTTATTTATTTATTTGAGAGAGACAGAGAGAGTATGAGAGAGGGAAGGGTCAGAGGGAGAAGCAGACTCCCTGCTTAACCCACTGAGCCGCCCAGGTGCCCCTGGGTCTGAGTTATTTAACAGTTTCTTTCACTCAAAGATAGAATATAATGATCAGTGGGCACTGTCTAAGGGAAACCTTAGCCTTTTAGAAGATACGAAAACTTCTTGGATTTGAACTAGCTACCTCCAGTTGGATACTTCTTCCTTTGCTTGAATAAATCTAGGTCATATTTTGTAATTTAATCAATAGTTTGATATATGTATCTTTGGCCAAAATCTCTGTTGTCCTTATCCTGTTCTGAGCCCCTGGAGAGCAGAGACCAGGTCTTATTAATGTCCGTATAACCCACATCACCTGTACAAGGTAAGTGTTCAATAAATATGCATTAAATTGAATTCCCAAAATGAATTGTATCTTGGTTCAGGCTGCTTCAGGAAAATACTGTAGACCGGGTACCTTTAACAACAAACATTTCTCACAGTTCTGGAGGTTGGAAAGTCCAGGATCAAGGTGCTGGCATATATTACTGTTTGATGGGGACACTATTCTGGTTTGCAGATGACCATCTGACTGTATCCTCAGGGGGAAGAGAGAGAATTCTCATCTCTTCCGCTTCCTGCACATGCACTAAACCCATCACAGGGGCTCCACCCCCATCTCCTCAACTAAACCTAATTCCTTCCCCAAGGCCTACCCCAGAAAGCCATCCTATTGGGGATTAGTGCATCAGCATCTGAATAGTGGGGGTGGGAGGGCACAAATATTCAGTCCATAGCAAGTGGTCACACTGACATTTGGCTACACGTTTTAGCGTACCATTTGTATGTTACAAGTAAACAAAGATAAATTCAACTGACTTTTCATAAAAGAATCAAAGAAGGAAAATACATTCCTTGACAGAGTGCCTCCAACACAGAAACACATTCTTCAAATTAAATCTCTGAAACAGCTACCATTCTAATCAGGCAAGTTAGTTTAGAGAAAAGAGCAAAACATGCCTCGCACCTCCTTTGTCTTGATTGCGGACCCCTGGCTAATCGTCACCTCTATTAGCCTCTATATAAACCAGGTTACTGGTTTATTTAAATCTACCCTGTGGAGGGCAAGGTACACCGCGCTTTATCTCCTCCAGAGGGACACATGCAAAAGGCCACGTTAGGACAAAGCAGCTTCCCGGTTCTTCTTCCCTCAAATAAAATGTACAGAATTTGCAGGGTAAAGAAAATCCTAAATGACTATAAACCTTTCACTACGTTATAAACACTTCAACTGGGGGAAGGTGATTTGGGCAGCTTGGTTCATTTAAACATGAAAGACCTGTTCAAGGAATGAAATAATGTCCAGATTTCAGATAACTAGAATACTAATTTCTAGGTTTTTCTCAAATGGGGACAAACCATGGCACAGATCTTAGCAAGACTCTTTTCCAAGCATTTGTGAGTGAAACATTTTTATGAATAAAAACAAGGAGTGGGGAGGACTAGAGGGAAAGTGGGGGAGGCCTTCTGTGTATAACTACAAAATACTTGTCATTTGTTTTATTCAGAGAGTTTACAGATCTAGTCCGCTTAAAGGCAAATTCCACATAAGAAGTTACTGCTCAGTCTCTACCAGGACTCATTCACTCGCCATTTTCAGGAACCTCACATATGCAGGTGAGAGATTATTGCTAATACCACTTGAATACCACCATGTAGTCAGGCTTCAGGCTTTTCCCACTACATTAAAAGTCCTTGCTTCTTTCCTCTTAACCTTTGTCACAGGCTCTCATTTGTATGTTACACCTCTTATTCTCATTTGTATATCACATATATATATATCACTTGCATATTATATAAAATAACATCTCTATATGATTTTCCTTCTCCCCTCCCTCTTCTACTGCCTTCTTCTTCCTCTTCTTCCTTCTCCTCTGAATTAAGTTTTGCATCTTTCCTAAGTGTGGAGTTCTAAACTACGTAAAGAGTACTCTATCCTGAAGATTTTTAAGTGTAAACTATGCCTTTTATTGCATAGCCTAGCATCAGTAATAAAAGTACAAACTTACTGATTCAGTCATCTAAGCAACAAATATTCTAAATTTAAAAATACATGGGAAGCCTGGGTGGCTCGGTTGGTTAAGCATACGACTCTTGATTTTGGCCCAGGTTCATGATCTCAAGGTTGTGACATGGAGCCCCACATCCTGCCAGGCTCCGCTCTCCGTGGGGAGTCTGCTTGGGATTCTCTCTCCCTCCCCCTCCCTCTCTGCCCCTCCTCTCTCTCTCTCTCAAAAACACAAACAAAAAACATTTAAAAATACACATTACACTGCTAGTTCAGATTCTTATAAGAAGTATCTGGAAATAAAAGGGATTGTCATAGTCTCTGATCGACGTATCCTGCTTTCGTTTTGCATTTCTGCAAGTTTCAGCTTTTGCTCAGAAGCTCATGGGTTGGGATATGAAACTATAAATTTAGCTTTCTGGTGAATTATATGCAAAAGGTTTTTTTTTTTTTTCTTTTTCCCTTTACCCAAATGTGAAAATAATTTTTTTCTATCCCCTTTGTCACTATGATTCCATATCCTTATGTTCCCAGAAAAGAGGAAAAGAGATCACTACAATGGAATCCACTACAGGTTCGTTGGGATCCTGCCTTTGTTATGAAATATAAACACTCCTCTAGAGAAAAGTTTTTCCTGCTCGGATTATATTTCACTAGTGCTACATGTTCTGTGATGTTTCCATAGCTGCTTCGGTCACTCTCTGAAAGGCTTTGGGTTTTTTCTCCCCCCAGGAATGCTATACACGATTGAGTCCTGATTCCAAAGTCTCTTCATAGCTATATCCCAAACTCTGCCAAACTGTCAGCTGGTATCTCACTAGAAAGAACCAAGTGTGATCTGTATTGAACATGGGGGCAATCAGTCCATGGACTCCAGAAGGTTTCTGGGATAAAACATCCTAAATCCGACTCTTCCCGAATTTTCTCTATATGTTCTTGCAGGACAGAGCTTAATCAAAGAGAAGAGCTGACGGCATCCCAGAAAACACATTGCCCTAAATATCTATTTTACATGCTTTTTTAAGTTATAATTATCACCTCCATTACCACCTACTGGGCTCACTGGTGAACTTAACATGTATTCTTCATTGCAAGTCACACATGATCATGTGAAATAAAAAATAAACTCAAAATATCAAGCCATTCATTGTTAACAAAAACAAGTTTAATGATAAAGATGCCACTTAAATCTAATATTTTATCATTAATTTATAAGTGGAATTTATAGCCAATTTTTAAAGTAGTTTTTTTTTTTGTTTTGGTTTGGTTTTTTGTTTTATTTTATGGTGGTGGCTTCTGAACTAGTATTTGGATACTAAACAAATTTGGTATTTTAGTATCTAAGAAAGTAAAGCATGTTCACATTTGTTTTGTCTTTTTTTCACAGTGTCTATGAGTTGCAGATAATAAAGCATGACTCCATTTTAACACATGGAAAATGGGGTTCACAGTGATACACACAGAGTGAACCCATGGCTTGATTTACTCACCACGGCCCAAAACTGAGTTAACACCACTGGAGCTAATTTCTCCTGCTGCCTGACCCCAAACACATCCATTATATTTTTTGAATTACAAAAGAGGAAAATTACATTACCAACCAAAAATAAAACATCAAGAATGTCAATTTCTTTGGAATAAGAACCATTTGGGACATTTTGACCAAAGAAGGTCTGGTCTGGTATTCTAGAGAGCTTATTTTGCTCTTAACAGTAACACTCAAATATACCTTTGAAGGCCAATCATGTAAGTAATAAAGTTTTGGAAGAAAGAAGCAATCAGTAGTATATGTGAAATATTTTTAAATATCCCCTTTATTTGAAAAGGACAATGTTCTGTGTCTATTTTTTTTTCCTTTGCCAGAATGCTAATTAAGGAGAAAACAAATATTTTTTAGCCTCTTAAAAAAATGAAAACTTACAAGTTTAGCAAACTCTACAAAAGATAGATCAAAAGTCTCTAATACTTGACCCTCTACACCATACAACATTTTTTCTGGACAAGATTTAATTTTGATGGACTAAGAGAAGTTATACTAAAAATATGCATCTGCCCGTAAGAAGTAACAGAGCAAAAAACTCAGAGTGAAGGCATTTTCTAGGCAGAGAATACTATAGGAAGGCATGAAATTTGGCTTCTCCCTAAACGCCAGGGGTTGTCAAACTTGAATGTGCATCGGCGTCTCCTAGAGGGCTCGATGAAACAGAAACGGCCTCCCTCAGAGAACATGATTCAGTTGTTTGGTGCCGGACCTGAGAATTTACATTTTAACAAGTTTCCAAGGGATGAGGTGATAATGCTAGTCTAGGGACCACACGTGGAGAACCACCGCTTACACTCAGTCACTTACTCAACCACAGTGGAAGTCTCGGTGTACCTGGTCCAATCTTTCCCAACGAATATTTTGTGTCCTCTGTGCCAAATGGTGTTTGCACCAATAAGCAAGATCACCCCAAAGTAAAGTATTGCTACAGAATATCTTCATCACCTCTGAATTGTACAACACTCTTTGAGCATCACAAATAGTTATATATGTATCATAGCTTTAGTCCTTCAACCGTCAATAATAATTTGATAGTTAAAGAGTAAGATGAAAAAGGTATTTGAATACTCATTGGTATCTAGGATTTTTTGATTTGATGTTAAGAACAAAGTGTGGCTACAAGAGGGCAGTCTCCATCCTCAGGACTTACCTGTGACTGGTGCATCAATATCCAGCAAATTCTTTTCCTGTCGAAGAATGGAAGCCCCCTCTGTTATTATTCTCAATGCAACGCTCTCTTCCAGCCTGCCCTCCTTCATGAGATGTGCCTTTAAGATATCCACACGAGGTTTTCCATCATTATCAAACACTTCTTTTGCTGTAAGCCGATGACTTGGAGGAAATGGGACAGCTGAGAAAGAAAAAGTCAAATTATTACATTAGCCAAACCCAATAAAAATTCAATAATAACTGCCAAGTGTCTCTCTCTGTCACTAACCACCTATTGGAGTATTTTAAAAGTTCCCACATTAAAATAAAATCGAGGGCTGTCAAGAATTAAAGACAGCCTTCTCTCTGTGATTCTGGATGTAATGTGATTGCTGAAAGGAAATTTACATTTCTTATTTACCCAGTACCCATCTCTTTCATCTGGAAGATCCTGATTAAGTTAATAAAGAAAAAAGAGAGAGAGAGATGTTTCTGTTACACAATAATCAATTTGACAAAAGAAAATAGTTTGTATACGTCCAACCATAACTAATTTGGGAGAAGATGTTTCTCCACTGGGAAAAGGTCTGCCAGACCAGATTTGCCCCTTCAACTGAAGTCACACCTCTGAGTAAACTGACTGACTCACTGTTTAAGGAGAGAGCAGAAATCTGAGAGCCAAAAGGCAAAAATGCACTGAATATTAAACAGGGAATGAGGATTTGTGTGCATATGTAACAAGGGGACATCTTGAACAGTGAAGGATAATATGGTGTCGGGGAGGAGACGCAGGAATTTAGGAATATGATATCATAACAAACACAGCTTACTGCTCAGACCCAGAACCAACCACTCTCTCTTTCACCCACACCCCCATGCCCACCACCCCCACACCTTAACAGTATGAAGCTCTCTTGTAGGTACTGCCATTCTTTACATCTGTGAATACATTCGTTCACTCACTCAGCTGAAGGATAGTCACTAAACTTCTACAATGTGCCAGGACATCCAAAGGTCCATGGTCAGACATGGTATCATAAAGGTTAAATTTCTGATAAATGGCCAATAAGCCCCTTCAGTGAGAGTGAGTCATTGTTTGTCTGTTTTACATGAGGAGTCATGACTGAAAACAACTCAGATCTATTAGAAATGTCTAGAAGGACCATAAACACAGTTTCATGAAACTTCCAGCTGCCATTGCATTACGCCATATGCATAAGAACATCTCCATATGATGGCTCCTCTCTTAGGAAGAACACTTGATATTCAGGAATAAAGCTAGCTCCCTAACTTCCTAAAAGCGTCTCTCAAGGAGCAAGATTCATGGTAGAGCTACAGCAACAAATTTTGTGCAATCTAACAGCACAGATTTATTATCCAAGAGAAATTATAAGTACTTACAAGAAAAGAAAAATCAGGAAGTGATCCTATACTAATGGATGCAACTTGATTCTCTTAATAATCCCAGCATATCTATCTAACTACGTGGCCCAAACAAAGTGGCAGACATACACTCAGTGGGGAAGCATGAAGCTTTTGTGGTCAGGTGAACCCGGGTGCAAAGCCTTGGCTTTGTACACTCACCAGTTTTATGACCTTGGGCAAGTGAAATAACTCCTTTGGCTTCAGTTACCTCACGTGTAGATTGGGGATTACATCTATCTGAGCATTGTTATAATAACGAAAGTAGGTAGGAACATCAGTAGCTAACATTTATAGAGTGTTTCGTGCCAGGTATCGTTTGGGTAATAAAGGCAGACACAACAGGAAAACTGTGAGATGAGTAAGACATATGTACATGTGTTTACATATCAGTGTTCTTAGTCCTTGCAGCATTACTGTAGGGAGAAACTTGAGGCTTAAAAATATTAAGCACTTTGCCCAAGACAATCGCCTAGCGATTTATATGTAGACCCAAGGAGTATCAACGCCAGCAGTTCGACGCCAGGAAAGCTGTGTCAACGACCACACCACTCTGCTTCTCAAGAAGGACTTAAGACCGTGCTTAGTAAATGTAAAGTCAGGGGGAAATCACTTTTTAGAATCGCAATTCTAACAAATACTGAAAGACGTTTCTTAAAAAGATCGCATTTATTTTCAAAAATTATTTGGGGCGGCTCAGAGTAGAACAGGTCTATAATACAAAACCACGATGTAAATGAAAACGCAAAAAGCATAATGCTGAAGCATAGTGTACGACAAGCGCAAAGGCAAGAATTAAACATAGAGGGGCGCCTGCGTGGCACAGCGGTTAAGCGTCTGCCTTCGGCTCAGGGCGTCATCCCGGTGTTCTAGGATCGAGTCCCACATCAGGCTCCTCTGGTATAAGCCTGCTTCTTCCTCTCCCACTCCCCCTGCTTGTGTTCCCTCTCTCGCTGGCTGTCTCTATCTCTGTCGAATTAATAAATAAAATCTTTTTAAAAAAAGAATTAAACATAGAGGAGAATAAAAGAGGAATTTAGGTCATTAGACTTCAGGCATTTGGGGGTAATTTTGTTGCTTTTGTTTCTTTGCCTTCCCTGCTTTATCTTACCTAACATATGTTTGTGAAGAAAACATGGCCACGTTTCAGTGGCCACATTTTTTTTTTTTACGTGGGTCTTTATGGTGTGAAATTAGAAAATATCTTACCTGGTAACTCCTCAAAATCCCCCAGACATAGGATGTGGAATGGAAAGGAAGAAACTTCAAAAGGACACTTGAGGTTAAGGCAAAGAGCCAACTGGTTTTTTTCTTTCAAGTGATTTCCTAAGACAAGAGTTGTGTGACTGTGAAGGTTTAAGTGACTGCGAAACTGTCAGACAAGACTCATAGGAGCATAGAAGGGTAGGACACTGGGTTACTGTCAGGCATATCAAGGCAGTGGGTCTCTGCCACCAGGCACTAGCTGGCCTTACTAAACTTAAGAAAGATCAAAGACTAGACCTGAAAGAGCTGAAGGATTGAAGAAGGTGAGAGGCAAAAGGAGAGCACCCTGAGAGGCATCACCTTCATGAAGTAGACTTTGTCCAAGACCCTCGGCTCTCTCCGACGCCAAGATCACGGCGGTAACAGATGCCCTGTTCGATGCCCATCTTTTACCTTCCAGTAATGCTAATCCGAGGTACTTGGCGGAGGGGAAGCCACCTGCTCTGACATAGAGGAGCAAAAAAGAGAGGAAAAAGGCCAACCAGAGGGCTCTGTTTCCAGCTGGATGGTAGGGACACTGATGAGATGGGGCCCTTCACCTGTTAAACAGATGGTGAGGCCCCCAGGGAACCAAGACGCACAGCAATGATGCCAAAGTTGGAACGGAGAGATGCTGCAAGCCACAGAGGAGTTTCCTGGGACAAAAAAGAAGAGTGGGCTAATATCTGTGTATCTATGCACGCTTTGGCTTCGTAAAGAGAATTCCAGCCTCACAAAGGTCACATTTATTTGCTTTCTCTGTTCACCTAGTGTCCTACCTGCAGTCATGTGCCAAATACCGAGCAAAAACTACTTAGGCCAAAGAATCCAATGTGCATAGAAAACATGTCTTTCATTACCTCGTAAAAATGGCTACACTTGATATAATAAAATTGGATTTTCCCTCCACCCATTGCTTTGAGTATTACAAGTTGCTTTCATGGCTACATGAGCAGGCCAGGACTGAAGGAGTTGAGTTTATGCATGCTAATAAAATTTAGAAATATCTGTTGATATTTGGCTGACTCTTCCCAAACCAATTTTCTTATAATTGCCTATTAAATATGGAATATGGTGTTATAATAGTCTTCTTAGAAGTATCGTAAAGTAGACAGAAACCCTCTCCGCTTTCTCCACTTCACAAGTGCCACTCGATGTCACTCTTTTTTCCTCAAATAAAACAGCAAAGTAGCTAGAATTTGGGATATATACATCCTCAACTGACTCCCAACTTAAATCACACCAGCAGCTTTCAAGGCAAACGATATACTGGACCGGGACCGAGTTCCCTTGTCACTGATGGTGGAAATCTGGCAGAGACTGATTTCCAATGAACAGAATATGATCTTGTATTTTTATTTCCTATTTGTTGATGCCATCAGAGAGTTCATCTACGTGATCCAGGGAAAGGTTACTAGTCTGGGAACCAAAATCACGTGTATCCAATATTGGCATCTACATCACGATTACTAAAGTTGTCAATTAGTCATTCATCAGAGAGAAACACAATCCAAGTCAGAAAATCCGGGATGCCAGAGTAATTCTAGCCCTAGGTTCTGGCTGACAATGGGGACCATACCTCTGAAAGAGTCAGGGGTCTCCTCCCGTGATTTGGGCTACATCAGGTTTAGATGACCACTATGTGCCCCAGTAGCCGGACGTGATCTGCTCTCTGGGGTAGATCTAGGTAGCTGAGATTTCTCTTCCTCAAATCTGAGCCACATTAGCCACTATTAAAGGGATTCCTACTATTCGATGGGAAATATCCAAGAGTCACCATCACGGTGATACCTTCATTGGAAGAAGAGAGCGTAACTGCTGCCTGACCCCTTCCTGGAAGTCGTATAAAAGCTGACAAGAAGGAATCACAGATAAAGAAAACATTTAGCCTAGAGATGTTTTTCAAACCTTTGTTCCACTTTGATTTTTTTTATTAAAAAAAAAAAGGCACTTCAAGTATCTCCAAAGGAAAAAAAAAAAAAAGGAACACAGCTCACTTTCTCACTTCCAGCCTCTCTTCTTCCCTATGATGACTGTTGGGGCATGCTCACCAAATCCTGGGTATCCTTGGAAGAAAATTAGAACTCTCTCCATTTAGATTGACTCCTGACACCCTCACATCAAATAAGAGGAAACTGAAGTCCAGAGAGAGAATAAGTGAATTGTCAGAGTCACAGGATTAGTCATTGGCAAAACCGACACTAAATTTTCGGTCTCCTGGTTTGTATTCCAGCACTTTACCCTCTAAATCTGCTCTGTCCAATTGACTAGCAACATACAGCCACTGAGCGCTTGAAAAGTGGCTGGTCCAAACTGACACAGGCTGCAAGCTGACAAAGTGCACTGGATTTAGAACATTTGATACAAAAAAAAAAAAAAAAGAAAGAAATGTAAAACATCTCATTAATATTTTTATGTTGATTACATGTTGAAATAAGATTTAGGATACACTGGCTAAATAAGATTTGTTAAAACTAATTTCACCTATCCCTCATTTTTTAATATGGATACTAGAACACTTAAAATGGCATAAACGGTTTGTACTAGATTATTACTAGACCATGATGTATGCTTCTCAACAAGGAAATGAAAACAGGGAGAATGGAAAGTATATTCTATAATTTTTCTGTTTCAAATTTAGTTCCTACAATACTTCAAACTGTCTCAAAACTGGCCGCACATTGGAATCATTTTTTAAAATAAATGATGCTGAGGTGCGACCTCTAGAAATTCTGATTTAACTTGTCTAGGCATGGTTTTAAAGAAGCCCAGGGTAAACTGATGTGAGGTCCCGACTGAGGTTTACAGATTTAGACCATAAGTAAAGACATATGAAATACCAGGCAGTTTAATTCCCACCCCCCAAACATGTTCCACAATGTCAATCCAACGGTAGCAGATGCGAAGTCTTTGCAAGTCCAGACATGTTTATTCCATCCCTCTCTGTCATCAGAAAGTGCACAGAAACAGCTCTTGTTCCATATTTCACACGGATACTGTCTGCACCAGGGCTGTCTAAGACACTTATGTTGGCACATGTTAAGAGAACAGCTTAAGGATATCACATGTCAAACACAACTTAAAACACATTCTGGGTGACCTCCATAAGCTGGCACTCCATTTTTCCCTCGTGGACATTTGTATACGTCACAAACTACTATTCTAATCAAACCACATCAATCAATCAATCAATCATCAAGCACCTCGTAAGCTTACCTACTATTCAAGGTCAGGCAGTTAAACTGCAAAACTGAAGAACAAAATTTAAAGAAAATGAGAGATGATGTAATTAGTAAGGGGGGAAAAGTGTCTTATCTCCTTGAAGGCTATGTGTGGGTTCCTACAAACTTTTAGGTACAAACACACCTTTCTTCCATCTGAAGTATATAATAAATAGATCATTTTTTTAGATGACTCCGGAAGAGGAGGCTCAGCCTTTAAGTAATGAAAAACAGAATACACTAACTTTAAGATACAATGTGCCAGCTAAAATACACAGAAGTAACTCATTTGTCAGTAAATAAAATTACTCTGAAATCTGATCTTGCTTCTGAATAAAGAGGGACAAGATATGTAAAAGGAAATACTGGTGACTTTTCACTAAATGTTGCTTGGTTTCTAATATTGAGCCATTAGGTTTGACTTATATCCGTCTGGGTTTAAAAAAATTCTGTCAGTACGGGGATACATGTTTATCCATGCACATCATGTCTATATGCAAAGATATACAAACCATGTTTTCTAGGAGAGACAGCTTAAAAATTAACCACAGCCAGCCTCTAAGAAACACTGTAGGAACTTATTTACTAGGGCCCTACTTATGCGACTCCTGTGGACATTCATCACTTGTTTGTTTGAAAGTCTCTGGCTTTCATTACAGACATTAATGTCTGTCAAATTAAAATATGCTTGCTCATCTCAAGTGTGGTTGAATATTAATCTTGTAAACAGAAACATCCGGTCCCACTTAAACTAAAAACAAAACAACAACAAAAAAAAACCCACTTCACAGTAAATCTATAAATAAAGCCCCAATTTATTAATTTACTCGTGTTTTTTTCCTACACCTATGATGAACTCCTCCATCCTTAGAGCAAAGACCTCCTTACCCGCCTCCTCTGATACCACCACTCAGAACCTGAGCCTTGAAATGGACTCGGTTTTAGACACAGTATGTGTACTGATCATTTCACTAGCAAACTGGATACCTCATTTGGTTTTCCTGAATGCTGACACGCAAAGATAGCACAATGGTATTTTATGTAACTTCCCCGAACTGTAAATAAAAGGGCAGTAGGATACACGAAGCGTTTATTAAAATAAGGGATCTTTTTTCCTCTGGTTTACAGAATTTTTATTATATTCAGTACTTTTGAACCTAAATCTGAAACGTGCTAAAGCAATTCTTTAATAAAGATCAGACGCTAATTAATTAAAATAATTATTGTTCTAGCTACAAGGGATTTAATAATTGATTAGTGAAAATGAGTACTGTAACAGTACAATCAGAGCTTCCTTTATTATCTGAATTTCAAAATACTTTTCATTTAAATAGGCTTATTGATACATAGCTACACCTTATCCTTTCTACGTATGGCTATTCTTACTCTCTGGCTACTCTGTGTTCTCACATCTAAGGACTCAAGGACACAGGGATGGGAGACAGTCCCCGACCCCGTCCACATGAAGGATTGGGTAGTTCTTTCACAAAACTCCTCTGAAGTTTTGATATTTTGTTTGGTTCATTTAATTACTAGAAAAGTTGCAATTGGCTTACATAATAAATTATGTAATAATGATTCAACATGAAAAATATTTGACAAAAGTTATATTTTAAGAATTTCAAAACATTTCAGCATTACTGAAAAGCTTACATAAAATCTGATTTTTTGTTGTTAAAATAAAAAAAGTTATATGCACAAATCCATTGCATGCCAATCACAAATTATTTATATGCATACACGATTAAAGCAAAATTATATTTACTGATTTTTAACATATGATATTGAACGTTCAGATTAAACTAAGAATTTTAATTAAATATTAAATATTTTAATTTAAATATTAAGTAAATTAAATACTTAAAATTTTAAAATATATAATTGAAGATGTGTCATTTTGTAAGAGTGTACTCTCTAATTTTTTTAAAGGTTTTTTTTTTTTTTTAATTTACTTATTTGACAGAGACAGCCAGCGAGAGAGGGAACACAAGCAGGGGGAGTGGGAGAGGAAGAAGCAGGCTCACAGCAGAAGAGCCTGATATGGGGCTCGATCCCATAACGCCGGGATCACGCTCTGAGCTGAAGGCAGACGCTTAACGACTGTGCCACCCAGGCGCCCTTCTCTAATTTTTTTAATTAAAAGAACATAATAACCAGCCATACTCAGTTACACTAGCAGGTACCCAACTATATGTATTCAATCTCAGTACTGGATGAAGTAACTACAGCAGTATTTTTAGCAAATGGTATTTACAGTAATCTCTAGAATAGCAACCCTACGGTAATGAATAAAATTCTACTCACTGAGATAAATTTAAGCAGAGGGCTTTTTATTTATTTTTGTTTGTTTGTTTCTGCCTTGAACATTTTTTCTCGAGAGAAATATGTCACAGGAGGAGATTAAAATCAAGAAACAAACAAGATACTTTAAGACAATTTGAATTTATTTCCCATGTGAGCAGGTCCCTTTGAACACGATAATTTTCCCTGAGAAATGGAAAGTATCTAGGGATTTTAAAACTTTTTTTAACCCAAGACATACTTTACCATTCAGAAATCCTCACGTCAGTGGCCTAAGACATGAACTATAGGGAAGGACCTTACTTATACTGGAGCCGAACTATTTGATTAGAAATTCTTTAATAAATGTAAACTTCAGGAATCTGTCTTAAAAATAGCAAACCTTCTTAGTCCTCAATTAAACTTGGAAGTTGATATGAAAAATCAATCTATGCCCACACACAATTCTTTTCTTTCAAATTCATCATTCAGCTCTAGATGCCCACACAGTTTCTAGGCCCACATGCCCACCCACGGTCCCAATCCCTGTGGTTAAAACACCTACAGGCATCAGAATAATTTTTTAAATGAATAGGCTTTCTCTTCTTTGAAAGGTCTTGATGAAATGGCAAATTTATGTCCCAAATATCGAATAATGTAAATCTAAGTGGCGATTTAAGGATATTACCGTGTTACCACTTTCTGCATATAAAGGGTGATTGGTTTAAAAATGATAAATCTGGCATACAGCCTTACATCTATGTGCCACGGTGAAGCAAAGATCAATATTTTGCCTCAGAGTCACCCTCTAGAGAGCCAGGGGCGGGAGCTAAAGTCCCAGGTTTGCATTTAATCCCCCCTGACCTGCCCCTTGCTCCCTACTCCCTGCGGGCTCAATAGTGAAATATCAGGTCCTCTGGGCCTCTCCGTGCTTCAGTAATGCTTATGCCAAATTATACTGTTTGCTTCAGTCTGATGACTAGACTTGCTCTCCACTCTCTCTGGTCCACCATTTCTAAGAAACACCCACTCCTATGAATAATACAGAAGCATCAGGAGGTTCCAGTGCTTAGCACCTCTAATTGTGCTCTCCAAATCATAATCTTCACATATCAATTTAAAAATTGGAATGCTTTGGGGGGTCTGGGTGGCTCAGTCGGTTAAGCATCTGCCTTTGGCTCAGGTCATGATCCCAGGGTCCTGGGATTGAGTCCCCGCATCGGGCTCCCTGCTCAGCGGGGAGTGTGCTTCTCCCTCTCCCTCTGCTGCTCCCCTTGCTTGTGCTCTCTGGCTTGCATGCTCTCTCTCAAATGAATGAATAAAATCTTTTAAAAATTAAAAAAGAAATAAAAAATAAAAATTGGAATGTTTTAGTGACTACAATTATATCCTTTGAAACTCATTTTCATTTGTTTCATTTATCTTTAAAATGTACTTGTCAATTTTGATTTTAAATCAAACATGCATTTCTTAATCTATCAAATGGAAAATGGCTAACTTCATAATAAAGCTCCAACAGACTGCATTCCCTTAATAAAGAGCCACACTCAAGGGAGATTTTCCACTCGTATATTTTGTACATAAAAGAAATTCTCAAATAATTAAGGAAACAGGTTAATTATAATGTCAATTTCAAATTTACATGTAACACCGAATCTCTTTAAGTAAGTCAGTCAGTCATCGCTACTCAAAAAACATCAGACTAGAAAGATTAACAATCAAGTTGCATTGAAAGTCTAGTCCACTACTATTGTGTATCGGTTGTTATGATTTCAAATCCACTTGTCTATGACTTAAGTGAAGCTGTTTTGAATGAAGGGTGAATTTGTTTACACTGAGAAAACTGTGTTAGAATGTTGTCACCAACATCTGTTGTCAATAAACGCTCCGTAGCTCCCCTGTTGATGGCTGCCTCTGGGGGCTTATCAATAAGAGGACAGATGGGGAAGAGCCGCCATGATGTAAGGGACATTCCAACGTTAAATACCAAGAACTCGTGAGGACCTACCAAGAGTATTCGGCCTGGGCAAGGGTACCCTTTGCTGATCTAAATAGCTCCCCAAAGACCTTGGGCAGTGCTCGCTTCACCAGTGCATATACAAAGACCTCGGGCATTAGCTCCCGCCGTGGCAAGGCCACTCTGGAGGAATGGTGAGAACTGTGCAGGGGCCCCGGGAAGGAGATCATCCTGCCCGCCAACACCAGCTCCTTCATTCCCTTAGCAACATGCGCTAGCGACAAGGGACTTCTGGTTTACCCTGGCAGCTGGACGTCAGCTCTCGCTTAGTGAAGCCAACTCTTCTGAGAACCAACTCCTGGGCAGTTATATGTTGACTAAATTTGGATTTTATTTCCTTCATCTCCCCTTAACCTGGAACAATAGTGTAATTAATCCATCATTGGTTTGGAGTATGTTACTTCTTTATTGGCTTTTTAAAAGACATTATCCCATATGCTATTGGCTTGTGAAATATTACCATTATAAATTATAATTCCTGCAGAGAGCCTGTGTTAAATAAATTACTGGCAAAGACACTCTTGCTCTGAGCATAATCTGCCTCAGCAAGGCAAGTGCCTTGGCACTGATAGATATTCAATCAATGCATTTCTGAATGAATGAAAAAAATGGATTTTTTTTCCTCCTTGCTTACTTAGAATTTGGGGAAAATTTGTGGTAACAGAAGTACTTTAAGAAGAGAGAATAGAAAAAAAATGGCCTTGTTCAGATCTAAGAGTATGTAATTATGAAAAGGATTGTCAATAACCAAAATAACTCAGAAACTGAAACCTTCATTTAGTAAATGTCTCTTTTGAAGTACTCATTACAGGAAAGAGATCTTGGATGCCAGATGGTGGGGTGGAACTAGAGGCCACACCCCAAGTGAAACTGACAGGGTCAGAAGTGAGCAATAGATAGAAAACCAAAAAAGGGGAGGGGAAAAAAATCACTACAAAAAGTCTGAAGTGTTTTTAATCCCGTATGCGGATACAAGATCATAGATAAAATCTGTAGTTATTTGGGATGTAAAATTGACCCAATAACAATAAAAATAGTATCACCTGGGTACAACAGGGCTTCTGTGTTTTTAAACTTATACAGCACTATCCCATGAAATTCCAGAAAGCAGTTCAAATATTTCCTTTAAAAAGAACATTTTTCTAGCTTAAAAAATGCTATTAGTATATATTTATTAAAGTATGCATCAGTAAAATAAAAACCTTTTGTTTTTAATTTTCAGATTTGTGATATCTGAGATTTATTACTAATACTTTCTCAGCATCTCTAAGTGTCAGAATTAGTTCAGGAGGAGAGAGTCTTCCTCTCCCCTCTTTCAACTACTTGCTTGATGACCTACCAGTCAGACTGAACCCAAATCCTACTACGGGACACAAATGGAAAATATATTGTGAAATGCAGCTGTCAAGAACAGGTAAAACCTAGCTTATCTAACTCATTCTAAGCACATGTAGAATGACAAACAGAACAACATAACTCCCATGACATACGACTTTGGGTTATGGTTTCCCAAGAAATCCAAAAAGCTTCACTTCTGCAAAGCTTTCACTATCCAAGTAGGCATGACAGTGAGCCACTTGGGCAGCACTGGGAGTGCTTTTCTTAAAGTTGCATGTGCAGAATTCACAACTGACAGACAAGAAACATAATATTTTTTTATTACCACATCATTTAAAATCATTCCTTGGCTTAAATTACCACCCCCAAAATAATTATGATTAAAAGTAGAACTACCAGCAGATTAATGCAAATGTAGATAAAGGACATGTCCAGTGAAAAGTAATCATACACACACACACACGTGCACACATACACACCACAAATCAAATAGTGTAATAGTGTGTGTTACTCCAACAATAGAGTTGTGTGTATTTTTTATAAGGCCCTTGTTAATGTCCCACTTCTGAAATTTAGTTCCCATCATCCTCACCAACTATAGTGCAATCACACCCCCACAGATAATCGAAAATTGATCACTCCCCACAAAATCTGGTGTCTGTCATTTCGTTGGAAAAGAATGGAGCCATTCTCACTATATAAATACAAAAGAATGATGGCCTGGCAAAATTGAGGATGTGTTCAGTTCCATATTTCACAATAGCCCTAGATATATCAGGGTATAGATCTATGATATTCATGATGGTATACAGTTGATCCTTGAACAAAATGAAGATTAGGGGCACTAACACCCCATGCATTTGAAAATCTGCACATAACTTTTGACTCTCCAAAATCTGCATGTAAGTATTACTGCTATGCTAATAGCCCACCACTGACTGGAAGGCTTACCAATAACATAAACAATCAATTAACACATACTTTGTTTATTATATGTATTACATACCATATTCTGAAAATAGAGTAAGCTAGAGAACAGAAAATTTTATTAAGAAAATCAGAAGGAGGCGGAATGCCTACGTGGCTCAGTCAGTTAAACATTCGACACTTGATTTCAGCTCAGGTCATGATCTCAAGGTTGTGAGATCAGACTCCACATTGGGCATGGAGCCTGCTTAGGATTCTCTCTCTCCCCTTCCCACTGGCCCTCCCCCGTTAAAAAAAAAAAAAAAAAAAAAAGCCAAATCCTAAATAGCATGTGAATTTTACTAGAACAATTTCCCATAGGTATTAGCATTGCTTACTCCCCGCCTAGCCAAGGGGGACCCAATTATTACTCACACCAAATGATAAACAAAACAAATGATAATCAGTCACTCAATCTTTTCTGAACTCCCTTCCCTCCAGACGCTAATTACCCAAAGGGTTTCCATGCTTCAGGGACAATAAAGTGTGTCCTAGAAGCAAGGACAGAATCTTGGATCTGATTCTCTATAAGAGGCCATAGCAGTTGCCATTGGAAATAGGATTATCTCCCTTTTCTTTAATGCAAATAATTTCCCCATCCCAGAAACAAGTATTCAAATAACAAACTGCTGGTGAATAAACGCAGAACAATGTGGATCCTGGTAGAGATTATCTGCTCTCCTCAAGGTTTACCACCATTTGGTACCCAAGCAACAAAGAAAAACAGCTACAGGAAAATTCACTGCAATCATTTATTTATATATATTCATACAGTGGGGATACAAAGTTGATTAAGTTATCGAGAACTCACCTAAGTTATATTTTGTAGAAGTTAATAACCAAAGAACAAGTATCTAAAGAAAATATTTTAAAAATATGACTACTGAAAGAAAATACAGAACACAAAACAAACAGAAAGTAAAGAACAACTGCAGACCTTCATGAAAGTACACGATCACTACAGGGGAGAAAAACCAAGCTATGTAAAGCATCAAAGAAATTAAAAGTTTTGCGAAATGGTGGAAATTCTGTGGCAATGCTGTGTGTTGCACACATTTCTGGAGAAAGTCCACAGTTTAATAGACTCTCAAAAGGGTCCTTGAGTCAAAGGGGCTAAGGCTCTCCATCACAGCTTCTTCACCATTCCTATGAGACCCATTCTAGTCTAGTTGCTCAATGACACTTTCATCTAGATGATTCAAATAATGGTCAGATGATTGCTCCAAATCCCCAGTAATCTCCCCTTTACCTACCTAATCCCCAAGCCCTATGGTCTGGTCATACCCAATTACTCAATGGCTCAAGTACTCCATATAATCCCATACCTTTCCTAAAGCCTTTCAGAAGTAGTAAGGCAAAAGGGGCTAAAAGCACAAACTCAGAAGCCAGACTGCCTGGGTTTACACCCCAACTTTGCCAAATTGTATGATCGTGGGCAAGTTAAAGTTTTCAGATCTGTAAATTGAGGATCAAACAAGTTCAGCAAATGTGTACAAATCTGAAATTATGTTCTTACATATCATTTAATTTCACTCTTCCATTTTCTAGTTGAAGAGACTAAGGCTCAAAGAGAGTAAGAATAGCAGTGATAATAAAAATTTAAAAATAACAATAATCACTTCTATAGCACTTACTATATCTCAGACACTGTTCTAAACACTGTATATGTGTTAACTCATTGACTCTTCACAGCAATCTCATGATGAAGATACTATTATTCTATTTTTTATATGTGCAAACATAGGCACAAAGAAATTTAATAAATTTACCAATTTACTTATTTACACTGCAGCAAATAAGTAAAGGAAGCCAGGGCTTAAAATGGGCCCTCTGACTCTAGAGTTGTGTTTTTAATCCTTGTGACTTTGCCTCTGTAAATAAGATGGGAGTCATTCAGTGATCCAGAGGTAATTAATGGCAAAGATTGAAATACACATGTAGTCCTCTGGATTCCTTTTTGAGTTCACCATTCCCTACCTAGAGTGATGGCCATAGCAAGCGTTCAAAAAACATTTGGCCAATGATTTATGGACACACGATTCACATCTCACCACCTAATTCTCTAAATGCAATAATATTTATCCCAAATGCACAGTCTGTTCCTTGGACATTGTATTTGGCTTACCTGTCTTCTTATTTAATTGCTCCCAGTCTTGAAAGAGACCAAAATATTACAAGGAATAATTGATTCAATGCCCCACTTGTAAAAAGTACAAGGTCTTTGTTATAATTTGGTTTCTGATGGACTGATCCAAAGGTAAGAGGAGCCTCCAAAGTATTTCCATACAAGAGCAGTGAGCTCGGGTTCTGTCCAAAGCCTAGAAGTTTCCCATTAATGACTGCTGGCCACCTCTCAGGTACTCTGTGACTTTGTTTAAAGTGTGCCTCCCCAACATCTGTTCTTTAAAAAGCCTGGTTAGTCTACTTGCCATTGACAATTACCAGCAATACGGAGCAGAATCTGAGCTCTTGGTGCTACAAAGCAGAGTGGTTCTGAGTTATGAAGTCCCTAATCGCCTATCTTCACATTCTGGCTTTAATGGCTATGTGTCCCTAAGAGATTTTTGAGAAACCACAGTTTCCACACCTGTAAAATGCAGATATTTACCTAAAGAGGCTGTTAAATGATTAAATGAGGCCATATTTATAAAAGTACTTAGTGCAGTGCTTGGTATGAAGTATGAACTCAAATTTACTAAGTATAAAAATATATTATTTATTACTATTGTGCTTCAGAGAATTCCCACGGGATTATCTTTGCCCCATAGATCAGCATTTCATTATGTCACCTGAAAACTCTTATTTACACTTGGCATATTTATGCCTCAAAAAAACCCAAGTATTATTATATAAATGTTGGTATCATATATGTGGCCTAACAGGAAAGAATGACATTAAATATGGCCCCAGGATTGTTGTCTAAGCAAGAACTGTATTCATTGTCATGGGCAAATATGAAATTCTTACTATCAGTAAATTTTTGGGGGGAGGAAAAAAAGCTTCAGAACATCTATGTAAAATATGATTAAGTGGTCTTATAAATGGCAACTTTTCTTAGAGTTCTGCATATGTTATTTTATCTTATATTTTATTCCTGTAAAACTCAGTCTTCCTGACACACTATATTTTGTGAAAGCCTACTGTGCACAATTAACCAGTTCAACTATTCTGATAAAGTCAGTCAGTCGGTTCACACAAACATGAATACTCAATAGAGAGGATTATCAGTAAATTTGGCCAGAATTTTTCATCAAAATCATAAACATCTTAGTTTGTTTAAGCTTGTTTAAGTTGTCTGTCAATAAAAAAAAAAAGTGGAAAACCTGCTTACTTTTGATTTCTCCTTATTCATATATGCATCATACTGAATGATGTACTATCATGCAATAAAAGTTAACATGTTTTAGTTTTATATAATATACATAGTGTTTACTTAATGATACATGAATACAGCTCTACAATGGTGAGCTAAATCCAAAACGATGTGAAGATACTAAATGCTATTAGGTATCTTCAAATCAATAATGAATAAATTCCTCATATTTTATCTCATTTCAAAACCACTCTAGCTTTCTTCCTCTGACTGCTCTGTTAGGCAGAAATATTATTTGGAACAAAGAACTATTTTATGAATATAAGATCTTCAACTTTAAAAGAAATACTAAATATCAAAACAATTATCTGTACATCCTTGACATATTTGAACATTTTCAGATATATGATTTCATTCAATCTTCATGATAACTTTTTGCGATAGGTATCATCATGGTCATCGTTTCATAGCTCAAGAGAATAAGAAAGCTGTGTTTACGTTGCATGGTAGAGATAACACAGGTGGTGTGTGGGACCAGGACATATGTTAGAGTCTTGACTCTAAGTCCCATGCCCTCTCCACCAAAGCTCTCAACATTAACCTGCAAATGCCTGCAAATTGTAGGCTGTCAAAGGCAGTTGCTCTTACTCTTTAAAAAGCTAATTAAGGAAGAAGGAAACCAAAGAATTCCAACCAAAGGAAAGAAAACCTTTGATTTTCGGGGTTGACAGGACTGCCACAGCTGCTGGCACCTCCCCCGTCTTCCTCCACTTTGAAACCCTTGTTCCCCATTCTACATCTGTGATCCAGGGCCAAGTCAATCCTTTGACATGGTAGTCAGAGATAACAAAGACTCTTAATCGTTGAAGTGTTTACTCAAATTAATTACAATGAATTTTTGCTCTCAAATAAAATATGTCCCTTCTTATTTTAGGGGCTTATAGGAAAGAAGTTTGGGTGATGCAGTTGTGCTTGCCTCAGGGCGCTGGACCCCCACCTATTGGATTCACATCCTTTTTCAGCTACCTGTTGGTCTAGGTTTTCAGGGGATTTATTCAGTCTCTCTGTGCCTGAGTTTCCTCGTCTGTGAAATGCAGATAATAATATCACGTATCATACAAGGCAATTGTGAGGATTCAATAATACACACCACATAAAAACTCAAAGAATGCTTGACATGGACTAAAGTGCTCAATAAACACTTACTATTATTACTATGAAACTCGTTAAAATGAGAGCAAAAGCAGAGAAATGCAGTAGCTCCCTGAGGTGTGCTTTCTCAAGAAAGAGAGCAGAAGTCATTACAGGCCTTCATTCAGAGATGATCCCCGTACCATCAGGTACACTTAGGCTTTCAGGATTGGTAAATGCCCTATGAAGGAAGTTCTATTTCTACCTATTAGATAAACAAAACTTAAAACTCAAGAATAGGATTCCTCACACAGCCGAATAATCTGTAACAGCACCCTTTATCAGGCCAATGTGCTCTAGGGAGTGACTGATGTAACCAGCCAGCAAAATCACCTGGGAGAGCTCATTGAAATAGCCTGTGATCAAATGCAAAGGGCCAAATTGCTTTGGGAGTCTCATTTTGATAAGCTCTGAACTGCATAGAAATAAAACCATTTGGGGGGCTCTTGGGTTGCTCAGTCAATTAAGGGTACAACTCTTTTGATTTTGGCTCAGGTCATTAGCTCAGGGTTCTAAAATCAAATCCCACCTCGGACTCCATGCTGGGCGTGGAGCCTGCTTAACATTCTCTCTCNCCCCCCCCCCCCTTCTGCCCCCCCCCCCCCCCCCCCAAAAAAGGGAAAGGAAAAAAAAAAAAAAAAAGAAATCCGAACCACTGGCACAGTGATTAGGCACGTGCCTATGATTAGCCGTAGCAATTTTCCTTCTGGTCACTTCCTGTATTTTCATTTAAATTAATATAATTCCTTAGCTAAAATGCAAGAGAAAAATGTTAGAGAACACAGTCTATTCACTCTAATAGCAATAATCAAGTGTTTTCATTCTTGGGGTGTAACTGTATAACTGTGTACCTCTATGTTAAGAAAATTTTCATGTCCTTTCACAGATTTTGTCTTGTATATATTCATTTAATTGAATTTGTATTGAAGGAATGTCATTTTACCCAATATAATATTTACATTTGTAATAATTTACAATGACAATATTTCTAATTAATAATGTAAATAATAATGCAAATATAATATTACATTTACCAAATGAAATATGTACCTTTACACCAAGAGAAGATTATCTTGAAAATTTTAAAAATTAATGCAGATTTCTATAAAACTAAAGCAAAAAATTACTCCTCTGACCAAGAGATATTAAGCAAAATATAAAGGCCTATATGTAGATTTAAATAAAGAGGGTTATTACCAAAACACTGAATGCTTTAATTAATGCACATTGTACTTATTTCTCTCAAATTCCTCATTTCTAATATGAGGAAAGGAATCAAAAGTTTTCTCAATTTTCTTTTGTACCTAATTAACTATTAACCATCCAGTTACCTATTAAGCAAAATATAATTTCTTCCTAATTTGTTACAGTGCAAGCATTTCCTTCCCTGTGGTAAAGAAAGGTAAACAACAGTGAAAGGGAAAGAAAGCTCACTTATGTGTTTCAGAAACAAGGACTTGTTCACCATTCTAATCCAAATGTCCCTTTTAACTAAATAAAGCTAACCTTCAGCTGTTTTCATTTAAGCATTTTTAAAATCCCTAATTTAATAAAGCTAATTGAATTTGTTCGAGAACAAACCTTGTATTGCTGATACACTGAATTTATTCTAAAACACCGCTAATCCATTTAAAATGTGCAATATACTTAACTATATAGTATTAAAAATGCTTACCATTTAGCAAAGATTTAGACATGTAACATGATTGGTTTAAGATTAAAGTTATATTACCAAAGCTCAATAAAAATAGCACTTAAGTATCAGAGAAATATAAGACATATTCAGTATATGACAGACTACATTATCACCAAATTCAGAGAATCTTTTATTAAATGAGTATCAGGCTCAATTAAAAGATAAAAGTCCCTAAGTCTTGAACATCTGTGCCAACAATGAATATCTAATAGAAGAATCTAAGAATGAAGATGCTTTTTGAGGTGTTTCTGGCTGACCTACATATGAATGCAAAGCAAGGATATTTCACTATCAATAAATTACACGGGCACCTGGGTGGCTCAATCGGTTAAGCCTCTGACTTTTGGGTCATGAAATCAAGCTCCACGCTCAGGGCTGAGCCTGCGTAAGATTCTCTCTCCCTCTCCCTCTGCCTGTTACCCTCCCACGGCCCCTGCTCTAAATAAATAAATAAATAAATAAATAAATAAATAAATAAATAAATAACATGGCATTATACATGACTTTTCATTTGGAAACATTATTTAACCACTGTACCATGAGAGAAAATAGTAATATGCCCCCCAAATGTACTTGAATTATACGAAGTATTTTTCTCTCATTTGCAGAATGAATGGCACTGTCTCATATTAAAGAATTAATAGTGATAACAAATAAGCACAATTATACTTTTTTGAATCCTGAACTCACTTTACCGTTGCTAGTGATGGTGCTATGAATTCTATTTCCCCAGCTGATCGTCAGATTGGGGCCCGGCATTCCAAAAAGTGAGTTCTTTAAAACTACTTTCTAGAGCTGTTCACTTGCTACAAAAATGTTCTGTTGATTTTAACAGCCTACTTAGGGTTAAATAAAATCAACACATATATCCGTGGTAAATTATATCAGAAACCATTTTGAAAGAGAAACTATTGAAAAATCCCTTTCCTAGACTGTTATTTAAATATCAATAATATGCCTTCAATGACCAGAGAAAACAGAAATGTTCCAAAAAAATATATAAGCAAAGATCTTAGAAACACTTTTAAAAATTTGTTGCAGAAATGAGCTATGCTTGTAGATAAACTAAGGCTAGACATTTTATATGGATTTCATTTATGCCTACAGCACTTTACCCTGATGTCAAAAGGTTTGAATACTTGGATTTAAAACCTGGCTTTACCATAACCATAAAAAATAAGTGTTTATTGCCCCCATTTCACAGATTAAGAAAAAGAGGTTAAATAAGCTGTCCAGGTTCACTCTAAGATTAAGTGGCAGAGTTTGGATGCACAACCGGGTAAATCTGTTTTCAATTCTTCACACTATATCATGCCAAACTACCTAATTCATTAAATCAAATTGGTATGCCAAATACCTTTCAGAAACCCAGTCAATTTTAACTATCAGATCTAATTTTGTCTATACGCTGGGTGAGCGAAACAGTATGGTATTGCATTTACTGGTCCTCAAGTTAGCAGAGAGATTCAGGCAAGACTCTGCCACTAACTGACTACATAACTTCACTTTTCAATTGCTGTTCCCTTGTTTGTAAAGTGAGGAAATATTACCAGTAGGATCCAGATCCCTTTCCATTTTGAAAATACAAGCCACAGCGTGGTTTCTGATATATAACCATTGATATAGAACCATTTTACCTAACAAATCTCAAGGGCACTCCCCAGAGCTCAGTTTTGGAAGAAACACTATCAAAATCAGAAAGCAGGGTAAGGCAGGCCTATGCATTCCGTTGTTCAGTGCGGGTACTGCACAAAAGTGTCTGGAAAAGCAGGAACTAAAGGCCCAAATGCTGCCCCCCCCAAGATGAGTCACCCTTACCTCTTCTATTTCCTACAAGAGTGGATGCAGACCAGCCGGGGTCCCTGAGTGACGCTAAAGGGATCTATATTTTAATAAAGGATTTGTCTCACCAAGGGGAAACAAGAAAATAACTTCAATGGTTCTATTTACTCCTCTCCACTTTCTGGAGCTTGAAGATGAACCCCTTATTTGGCAGAAAAGCCCATCAAGGAGGAGGCTTCTTAATGAACATCGGCGAAATGAAAAGGAGGGAATGGTGGGAGAAAAAAAAAGTGTTAAGGGGAAAGAAAAAAGAGGAGGAGGAGGAAGACAGAGCCATCAACTACTCTGAGAAAAATTCCTTAAAAACGGCATTATTTTATTGATCGACTCCCCCCCACCTTTTTTCTAAGTTAAAAACTAAAGCCTACTCTCCCACCTTCACTGTTGAATATTTTCCTCTCACTTTTAAAAACAATTTTTGCTACACCCAAGTTTCCCCATGGCTCCACACTGTATATGGTCAACTTTTGCTTTTACAAACACTAGCAAGGCTGAATAATAATTACCCAGGGTTTAGATTCCTTTCTAGAAACAATTCATTTAGAGAAAACAAAGGAGAAATCATGTATAACAATGGAAAATACCGTTCATCCAACATCCAGATAAGATAGGAATACAAATAATAAGAATATTTCGGTCATGGGGATAAACTAAAACAAACTGTTCTCTGGGAAAAAGAAACAGAACAAATGGAGTAAATGGACATGAAGGGAAAAGGGACAGGTTTGGAGGGCCGGAATGAACAGAACTGTAGATTTTTTTTTTTTAAGTCCCAAACCAGACATAAGCAATCACCAGCCAATGAAAAATGTTCTCCATCACTGTTTATCCTCCATAGTTTTGACAGGATATCCATCTGCTCCTTCATATCAAAAACAGTCCTTTCGAGAACATCGGCTAAAGACCCGAGTTTATTCACTCATTTAAAAAGCTTTGGTGAAGTGCCTTTTGTTAAGTGTTATGTGTCAGACAAGGGGCTAGGTGTCGTGGAATCAATGTTAAAATTCTACTTCCCTGCAGGGCATAAGAGTGGGGAAGGGTAGGAGAGTGAGACTGGGGTTCTCGGATTCACTGCCAAAGTCTGGTATGTTACAACTGTATCCTCTTGAGCTCAGGTTTTCCTACATATTTTATCACTACATCTAGAAAGTATAATACTTAAATTAGAAATTTTAATATTATAACATGAATGATATGTAAGTTATGCACTATAATATATAACATTAAATTGGCAAATCTATTAAAAATGTGGGTTCATGTAATAAGGAGGAGAAAATAAATTAGGAAAAGTGCCACAGTAAAAAAAAACATTTCAAAGACACCTGAGTTAGTGGCAAATATCCTTGTACACAGCAGTGACAAGCCAGCTCTTAATAGAAAAGCACAGAAATACCTAAAATCCCAGTAAGATATTTAAAGAAAATCTAAAGTAAAGTTGGTAGTGAAATAAATACACAGAATATTGTTGATATTATTTCCATTAGAAAAACATATTATTGCCTCAATGATGGTCGTTAGATATATGTGACATTTTGAACTCACACTTCCTTAATGACATCATCAATATTTTATATGCAGATTCTTCTACTTAGAAAAGAGACTACCCAACAATAAACAAAATATGCATGAAATTTTAATAAAATCCTTACTTCCCCTAAAAACCATTCTACAGTTTTATGAACACCCCAGATAAACTGAAATACAGTTAAAAGCAAGCTCTAGTATATAATTTTCAAGAGACAGTTTCTAAATCAAATCCTATGAGTAACAATACTAGCATGGAGGCAAAGACAGAAGAGAATTAATCTCTTCTTAAAAATAATTAATTGTGATGATAAAATCTCATCATTAAGCTAAACATATATTCTCTCTTTCTTCTAGCTTTCAGTAGACAAGCCTATCAGAAAATGCCATTTATAAGTTACTTCAAAAGAGAACTTAAATCATATTATTCTGAATCATCCATGGTGAACAATAAAACTTTTATTCCTAGAAACTCTATTCTCTTTAAATGAAAGCGATCTTAAAAGTAGTCAACACCTAGAATGAAATGAATATTCAACACACATGGCAGTCTTCAGAGCTGTCATCTTGGGAAAGGCCAGTTAGCAAACTGTATTCCACATAACAATGCGGGCTGATTTCTCAATGTATTGTGTAAGTTGCAAAATGAAATGAGAGAACCATATTTCCAACTCAAGATCAGATTTCCAAATTTCCTTCATTAACAAGATATACAAATGCATAACTTTATAGCATTAAGAGTGGAACTAACTTTACATGAAATGTAGCCAAATGAATGCTACTGAACATTCATAATGATCATTTTCCATGAAGTTAAATACTTATAATCATGAGGTTTGATTAACATGCTCTGGCCTCTTGCATGCCATGTTATCATTATAATCAGAAAACTGGAAGAAATTTTCTCCAATTAAATATAAAACAGATGATCACACTTAGGAAGAAAACATGTTTCACTGCCACTTATATAATTAAGATTACAAATACATATGAATATTTTCATCACAGAGGAAATCAGATTATTTAGCATCCTAATTTTTATGGCAGACTAAAATTTTCAAATCCTTTGAGACAAGTTCAAGGAATACATATTTAAAATAATACTACACATACCCAGTGCTTTGTTTTTCAAAATTACTTGACAGCATGTTTTGCGGTTTTTCCCTTTTGTTTTGTTTCTTTTCTTTGCTAAAATAATAGTCCAACAAGAAAGGGAAAATTACTCCATTAGTTTTCTCCAGAAACATTTCTACTTCTATTTTCATCCCCTAATTTTTAATAATCAAACGAAAATATAATCTCTTAAGTAGACAGTACTGATACTAAATTTTATTTAACAAAATTAGTGATGTTTGCTCAGCTGGAGATTAACAGGTTTTAATAAATCTAGCTTTTCTGATACTCAAGGAAAAATATACTTCCCCAGATGCAATGGGTACCATGGAAAGAGTTTTGTTTTTTTGTTTTTTGGTTTTCGGGGTTTTTTTGGAGCAATTATTCTTCCTACCTACTATATGCAAATGAAACACTTTGGTTATTTTATCTCTCCAATTGCCTGCATTCACATGAGGATAGTATGTGATTTAGTGACCCTCTTGTACATTATCAAGAACTCACATACATACTCCCACACATTCACAGGTTAAACTATCCAATCACATTAAATTATGACCCATACGCTAGTGAATTCAGTAAGTTCGGTAAACTTACAGCTTTACCTTAAGGTCTGCAACATAAAATGTTGGCTACACCCAAATGCCTTCCTTTGCCTTAAATTCCTCCTATGATTTCATTGAAACAGTTTGTCCTATCTGAGTAACACCATTAGAAAGTTCCAAGTATTTTGTTCCAAATCACTCCACACAGTCTTGTACCAGAAATTCCAATAAACAGAAAATTTTTATTATCAAAAATGTCAAAAAGAATTCAAAAATTCTAAGCAAAAATCATTTATATTATAATTTGATAAAAGAAAGCCTTACGAAGTCTTCCTATAAAATGATTTGCTTCTATAAATTCAAGGTTGCTTACGTATTTTCCATTAGTTGCAACGTGGTAGAAAGCACTAATTCCAACTGTACATTCCATAAAATGTAAAGTGCTGTGATTGGAAGGTTATCCAAAGACCATTAAAAAAAGTCATACTACAGTGCCTCTTCTGGGGCTTCACATAAAATTATATGAAATATACTGTTGCCTCCTTAGTTGCTATGTATAACAGAACTAAATAAGCCTGTTCATATTATCGTGCTCAGAAAAATAACATTTTACATCAATGTAAAAGATTCCTAATTTTGTCAGATCTGATATGTTCTAGGTCATATCACTTAAAAGTTTGCTTTAAAGAGAAATCATATTTTGAGAATTAAACAGCAGATGCAAAAAACAAAACAAAACCCCCACAATTCCAAATCGAAACTCTAATGTTCATTTTGCTAAAAAAAAAAAAGAGAGAAATTATTTCAATCAGCCTACTTTTTGAAAAACTACATTACAAAATCAAGTTCAACTTCGGCAACAGGAGCATAGCTAGAAATAGAAGGCATATTCCTTTCATTTAGGGTGACTGCCTTTCATCAGATTGGACACGCTGTAGTACATAAGGGTTACAACTCCAGATACGTTTACTGCACAAAAATAATATACAACAGCATCAGCTAGCAACTTTTTAAACTGCTTCATGTAATAAAACACACCTCCCTCTGAAAGCAGGTTCATGCCTTACTTGCTACCCAGTAGCCAAGATCATATAAATTTCACCCAGGCTCTCTCTTCTAGACTGTGCTCTAAACACTATCAAAACACATTCAAAAATAGGAGATCTCCAACCAAAAGGAGGTATCCAACTAATCCTTAGTTTGTTTGTTTTCTTCCAAAACCTATCCTATTGGATTTTTCCCATTCCTTCTCATAGATAGAAAAGGACCTGTATTTAAACGTAGGAGCCCAGATTAGAAATGAATCCTGAAATTCTTTAAAGTATCATAAACACCTATTACATGTTTTAGACCACTTGGAAAATCATCAGTCTGTTAGTGTATATTAACTCAGGAGTCATCTGGAGTAAGGGCGCTCCCCGGAAGCAAGCACACTGTTTCAGAACCCTAGGAATCTTGCTAGCCGTGTGCACCGAGAGTCAACGATGAAAGGAAGCCCCAACATTACTGGGCTCACCAGTTGGCTACAATACTGGATGCTCCAACAGGCACTATCTAATTAGATTCTCAGGCCAATTTTAGTAGGTAAAGCTGAAAAATAAGTAAGAAAGCCTGACAAACTCTCTTTCTAGAAGAGACAGCACAGATTCCCGAAATCAACCTAGACTCAACAGATCAGAGATCTACTCTCAGAGCATCATTTTCTGGATAACACAGGGGGGAAAAATTGAACATCCCTTAATTATTTTCCATAAAAATGAGTATCAGTTGAGAAAGAATATTGTGAAGCAAATTACAAAAATTCAAAATTTCACAATATATAAAATGCTTAATGTTTTTAACTATGCTTTTAATTTTCTCAATTCAAAATACATCTCAGACAATACTTTCTTGCAATCATGTGTATGGCTTCCTGTCTGCTTGGTTTCATGAAATTAAGGATGAGTGTTTGAGAATTACAAAATCTTTTCCTATTGAAATCTTCCCTGTTAAAATCTGTATTTATTTATTTATTCTGATACATCATGTTTAGAGGTAAATCCATTCCTTCTCACAGTCATTTGTCAGCACACCCACCGCCAGGACCAGTAAAGCAAAAACCAAACCTAGAACAAGCCATACCAAAAACTAATCACAGGGATCATTTTTGTTCATTTCTTTCCTTCCCTTCCTTCCTCCCACCCTCCCTCCTTCCTTCCCTCCCTCCTCTCTCCTTCCTTCCTTCCTTCTTCCTCCCCTTCCCTTCCCTCCCTTTCCTTCTTCTCCCCCTCCTCCCCCCCCTCCTCTTTTCCTTTCTTTTTAGTGTAGTAAAGAGAGCCACTGAATTTCAAAATATATATATATATATGAGAAACACATTATAATATAAATGAACAGAATTCACTTTCACACTAAATCAGATATTCCAGTTTATAAAACTTTCTACCCCCCAACCTTACCACAAACACACATTAAAAATACACTCAAAAACAATGGTACACCATAATTGCTCTTTTTAGTATTGTTTTCCCAGTTCTTAAAAGTAATATCACACAAAAGATTAACTTCATTTTCCTTCATGTCTGTGTATTTGACTAAGTGTGTACTAGAAAAAGGGCATCCCTTATATTCTTTACATTACCCAACATGACATATGTAAATATGATTATTTTCCCAATTGGTTATTTTATCCCCAGGTCATGACTATCTATCGGCAGGTATCCAGGAATGGATGATTCATTGCACTGATGAAAGTGCAGTTCATAAAAATGTATTTATATCAAAGATAGGCCAATTGTAGGAGGACAGAACGAGGATCTACTCTTAATCAAACAATAAAAATATGAATGAACATTATTACAGAGGAATATCCTTAAGCCTATTTAAACACATTCTTGTTCCAATGTCTCTAATTAAAGCTATGTCCTACACTGAAACACAGATAGCAAGCTGGATTAGCTGCAAAGACAGAGTTAAAATGTAATTATCTACGCCAATCCAATCGTACAGGTCACTGGTGCACATAATCCAAAAAGTGTATGGGAAACATAGACATTTGGGTATCTCTGATCGCCTATTCACACACATTATTTTCAATAAAATAATGAAGTCATTCTGAAACGTCTCTTCAAGCCTATTTGCCCTGGTTCCCAAGCCTGTCAAACTGTTCACATTAGCTCCTGCATTCCCTCCATTCAAGGGATGAACTAAGTAGTCTCCTAGACTAATGGAAAGATTGGCTTAAATTTGACCTTGGCTCTATCTTTATAATTAGCTGATTCATTCCCCAGGGGAAAGAGGTAATTAACTTACTGGTTCAGAACTTCCTTAGGAAAGAAATGTAACTGTCTCACTTAAAAGGACTTTCCTTTTTTCTGCCGATCTAATGCAATCTCAAACTTAGATAGAAATGATAATTCATAAAATTCTTTCAAACATATTAGCTCCTTGGCTCCACACAACAGCCCATGACTTAGTTCAAGCCAGAGAGCCCTAAGGCACAGACAGGATAAATGATATTGCAAAATCAGTCCGCTTAACTAGATAAAACCAAACTCGAATTCAAGGTTCGGAACTCTTAGTTTGTTTCTCTTCCCCTATTCCACAATGCCACGTCCCTTAGAATGTTATACCAATATTTAAGTGTAGTGATGTTTCAAACCGAGATGATATACTAGCAAAGCAAATCTGGACACACATATAAAGCATCCATTTCAGAAAATTCCCTTCAAAATGAAACCATTCTTTTTCTCTTCAATCTCCTTCCACAAACCAGAACTCTCATGCTTTCAAATAGTACATAAATAACGTATCACAATTTTAATATGACTTAATATTATTTTAACAGACACACTCCAGAAACTACATGTAACTCTGGAACTGAAATACTCTCTCAAAAGTGTTAAATGAAATAAACTTAAATATCAGTCCCTTCTAAATAAGAAATGCATATTTTTCTAAATTGCCTAGAAAGTGGGCGTCTCCAATCTCTTTAAGCACAAACCTATAAAACTATTTCCATAGAGGGAAAAAACTTAAAGAATAAATAAAACATTGAACTAATGAACACTAATAACACCCCAAATCAAACTAAATTATAAAAATACCAAAAACTGAAATGATTTAAAATAATATGAAAGATACAAAGCACACATAGTTATGGACATAATATGTTGGGTGACCACACAATTTATCATGTAAATCAGAGGACACTCTGGGGAATGAAAAGGGTGCTATTAATAATTACACTGGGATAACAGGCATAAAAAGGGATTGTCCTGGGAAATAAACAGGACATATGGTCACTCTAATTTTATGTCTTCACCAGCTGGATTTTTTTCAAGGATTCCCAAGCATCTTGATTTTTTTTTTTTAAGGTCAGAATTGTTTTTTTTTTTTCCTTCATTCCCTTCTACCCCTACTTCTCTTTTACAACCCAGGAAAAGATTAGTCAAGCCACTTAACTCTTTCCTCTCTGCATTTCTTATTTTATCTATTAACTAAGGCAAGAAACGTTTATTCGCCTGAAAATTTCCTTTAAAAGCTATTACTTCTACAATCTTAGCTTTATGACCCTTGTGTTTCCATTTCAAAATGTCATGGCCAGAGCCCCGAGCAGAAAGCAGCAGTCTAGTTTCGGCCTGAACTAATATAATGCTTTATATTTGAAATCACCTGAACGTGGACTTTGGAAAATTTGCTAGAGCTGATGTGAGGTGGGTACATTACCAAAGTGAAGTCTTCTGAAATGTAGTATTCATAATAAATAAGGAAATTTGGAGGGGTGGGCTAGAAGAACAAGTCAATATTATTAATTGAAGGTTTCACTATCCAAAGTATGGTTTGGGTTTCTGAAGACTTTTTCATTACCTTCATGCCTAAAGCCTTCCAATGGTATCTCACCTCCAGAGTAAAGTCAAAGCCCTTGCAAATTGTTATGTGGTTTCTCCCCATCCCCCCATATACTGCCTCTTTTGACCTCCTCTTCTACTCTCCCACCCCCCTCACTCAGCATCAGCCAGGCTGACACTCTGAAATTCCCAGACACGCTGCTGCCTTGGGGATTTAGAATTTGCTCTCCTTGGAACACTTTCCCCCACGTAAGCACTTGATTACTCCCTCACCAACTCTACATCTTCCTCTCAATGTCACCTCCCTGACACCTTCTCTGGCCACACTATTTTTAAATTGAACACTCCCAGCACTCCCCATCTTCCTTTCTAGCTTTATTTTTCTCCATATATCACTATTTGATATATATTTTACTTTCTTTTTTCTGTCATGTTCCCACTAGAATGCAAGCTCCATGAGGACAAAGATGTTTAATAAACTTTTGTCTAATATACTCACTACTGTTATCTCCAGTGCCTAGAAAAATGCCATAAAAATGTCTCAATAAAAATCTGTTGAATAAACTAGTCATACAAAAAATGTAGCCCTTAAATGCACTAAGCTTGCCAAAATGTCTGGCTATCAGGCACATTGGTCACAAATCCTTCTGGTTGCTTAAAGATGATTTAAAATTCACAGTTAAAATGCTGGCCTTTTTTCAAATGTCCCTTTGGGTGTCTTTGAAATCCAGAATTCTTTGGATTTTATAGAATTTATTGGTTCCAGAATGTTGTCAGTAGCCAGTACAGCAAATTAGAATTTGACTGTGCATCTAAGTATATTTTTAAAAGCAATATTAGAAACAGACATTTTATGACAGTTAAGAATTTAAAATAGAAAAAGAAAGATTCCTTCATGTATCTTATATATAAAATACTCACAGTAAATTATACATAAAATACTAAGAGGAAAACAAAGACCTTCCTTTTTCATCTCTAAAGCACCTGGGATGGATATAGATTTAATAGTGAGCACTTTGTGTAAAACTACGTTAAAATCCAAATGTTGACATCGGAAACACTGACAATTAAGTTTTCAGTTTTCTCTGTTAAAATGAACATTTGTATATGGGTGTGAAGGATAAGAAAAAAAATGGTGATGTACAACCACAAAATTTGTATGCTTTGAATAGAAAATACTTGTGGGTAATAAACTGTTATATAGTATTTTTGAAATATCTGAAATTTTGAAATTCTAACATTATAGTAATATTCTTCTTTTTTCTATGTGAAAAAACTTTACAAACATAGGACCTGAGCTTTGAAGGGTTTTAATGTAAATGGTGAAAATCTTTGTGCTGAGACAGCTCTACCAAGACCTGAGATGTAAACTTTCTGATAATCCAGCTCCTCAAAATCTCTCTCTCTCTCTCTCTCTCTCTCTCTCACACACACACACACACACACACACACACACACACACGTGACCTCCTTCCTTTCTCCACCCTTGTTATTACCTCCAACCCCTAGGCAAAATTCCCCAAAAGAAGTGACAAAATTAAAAACTTAGGACCTCCTGACTCCCTGATACAGTAGTTGGGAAATAATGATGAGTGCCGATTACCCAGGCTTCCCTGAATAGACAGTGCACATTGGGAACATAATGACCAAAGTCAGAGGCAGCAGATGACTGATACCAAGAAGAGTTTTGCTAGATGAATGAGTCTCTCTCAAGACCCTTTCAACAACTGTCCAAAGCGAAACAAGTTCTAACTCCGTGAACTCACCAGGATACCACTGAATTCAAGTGCCAAATGCACAGCCATGTTTCTTGCACTGCAGTTCTTGGGAAGTAATCATAACCTAGCACATCTTTTAACTCAAAGGCTTAACAGGTAAAGATGTATTAAAACAAACACGTCTACTTGGAGGAGAAGCTTGCATAAATTTTTCATATAAAACCTAAGTAAATGCTCAATAGATTTCTTAAAACATTCACCCTTAAGTCTGACCCCTGCTTTCTCCTCTGTAAACTCTCCACTCTTATTTTATACACAAGACAGTGTGGCCTTATTGTGTCTAATGCTACCATTACTCATCCGTTGTCTTTCTCTCACTCTACAATGTAACTGTTGAAAAGGCAAGAAATATTTTATGTATCATCGAATATTTAACTTAGTACCTAGCATGTAGAAGGCCACTCAATAAGTACATACTAGGTTAAGTAAGTGAATCAATGAAAGAAGAAATAAATATTTAATGCTAACTTCTCATCCTCATCTTTCAATCACACTACTGCTGCTTCAAAAACGGTGACCAGAGCCCGCTAGTCATCCAACCGGCCTTTTCAGGGGGTTCTCTTGTCACAGATTCGAGCTGTACTTGACCCAATAAAGGTAAGATCGTATAACACCTAAGATTTAATGATAAATAAATTTAGATAAACGCAATCTCCTTTTATGCAGTCTGACTAAAGGACAAAATATTTGCGTTTCAAGGCAGCCTGAGCATACACAGTTCCTTTTACTGACAGGAATTCTCTAGTCTCGTAAATCGGGAATTCTCTTTGACATCAGCATGAGACTACTCTTTCAAAGCCTACCTCCAGAGACCCTGCTGCAGATCTATAAAAATCCCAAGTTCTGAGAGAAAATTGTTGAAATGCTAATATGTGGAAAGTCTTACGAGGATTAAATCACAATCTAAAATTATGAACGGGTAGCATCCACAGCGTCTGTAGAAATCTTTACAAAGTAATGGAATTTAATTTGAATAAAAACCATTTCAATCTTGGATATGGAAACTTAAAAACCAAACACTCAAATAACATTAAAAAGCCTTGATTAAAGACAGTACACAATGAGGAGTTTTACATTTTATCTTTTCAAATTGTTTTAATTTAGAACTCTTTCATTTGGTTCATAAAAAATCAAAACAAAATCTCTCCATGCATATCTGAAAAAAAATCCTCAGGCCAACGGGCTCTATTTCAAAAGATGCTTTTGATGAATTAAAAGCACTTGCTGAAATTCACAAAGAGCCAACTAATTAAAGATGTAAACTTTGGGAATCAGGACAGGGGCAGACAATTCTAGCAGAAGTGAAATCGATCTCCTGGTAAAATACTCTTTTATTAATTGCCAGGGAACAATAGGCAATGACAAATAAAATATTGTGAAAAAGAGCCATTTAATTAGAAAAGATCTGGAAATAGATATACACTCTACAAAGATAACCTTTCCTGGAAAGGTCAGTGGGTGCTGTCCCATTAGATACTGGTTTTGATTTTCCAATTAACAAAGTTACTTCTGTTTGCTTGGACATCCAGCGTGTCAGCTCCTAACACTGCGCTTAACAGCACGGAAATAATAAGCTGCTTCTACAGTAATATTAGACTGGCTTGCAAATGGCTAAAGTATAGAATACAATGGTGACCAAGTGTAATAAATAACACTCTCTCTGCAAATACCTGCTGCAGAGTGGTACAGAACACAGAATACTTTTTAAGGGCCAACTGGAAAATAAGACAATCTAAGAAATAAATAACAAAGAACCAATATGCTGAAACGCTAAAAGGGTAATATAATTTTCATAATTAGATTTTTACCGATTATGGTATTTACATTATTTACACATACACCAAAATAATACTTTTGGGAGACACTGCCTTGTGGCTTTGAGTGGAATTGCAAATACCCACTCCCAAAGTCAGAGTTTCTTTCTCTGCTAGTTCTCGGAAGCCAGCTATCTATCCGGGGTCTCGCCTCTGCAGAGTCCTCTGTGCCGAGAAACAAATTGTTCTTCAAGATTGAGTTTCCAAGTGTATGAGAAACAGAAAAGTGTCTAGCACAACTGCGTTTTTGTGATAGCCTCTTCTAACAGACACTTTTCAAGAACTGTATTTGTTTCCTCTTTTGGTCTACTCATTCTTTGCAAAAGTAGACCTTGACTTGAATAAACAACCAGGGAATTTGGTAGTGTGCTATCGGGTAGAGAAGATGAATCTAAAGGCAGCATTAATATAAATTGAGCCCTTAGGAGTTAATCACAAGCTAGTCAGTCTCTACTATAATCCCTGGGCCAAATGTTGAGATAATTGCTCCCTTCGGTATTATATATTATTCCCAGTGTTGTCCACAAAGCAGCGGGTAAAAAGGGCAGCAGGGAAAGGGAGAGGTAGAAAAGAAGGGAACGAAAAGTTACGTAGATGGTGCTTTTGGAGTGATATTAGTTGTCGTGAGGATTTTTTTTTCCAGCAAAATAGGACAAGAAAAAAAATGAGAAGATAAATACAGAATTGGGAAAGGATGGAAGAAAAAGCCCAAGAAATGGAAAAAAAGACAGAAAAATATTCCAAGATATTCAAGGGGAAAAACTTATATTTGAAACCATTTATCACTAGTCTTGATTTTATATTTTATATTATGTATTATATATATATATATATCCTCTCTCCATTAAAAAGTTTACAGCTACAAAATTGATTTTATTACTGAGTATAGTTAATATACAATGTTTTATTCATTTCAAGTGTGCAACACAGTGATTCAACAATTCTATACATTACTCAGTGCTCACCACAATAAATGTAGTCACCATCTGTCACCATACATTATTACAATATTAGTGACTATACCCCCTATGTCATCCAAAATTGATTTTTGAAAATAATCCAACTCCCATGAAATCATACAGATTTGAGTTATAAAAGACTTTAACCAAAGTGCCTTAACAATTCTTAAACCTTAAATCCTAATAATCTTTAAAACCATTTATCATACATCAAAGAACAAATTTACTAAATCAGTCAGAAATGGATCTTAAAGTCTACCTATTCCCTCCCCCTCCCCCCGCAGGTCCTACTTGTAAGACCAATGTCATCTCTACGTGAGTAACAGTTTTCATTAACTTTAAAAATATATCATTATATTATGTATCTCTAAGAAAAAAAAACAAAACACTGCCAATTAATTATAACTTCCATCAATTGTAAGATGCATTCCAATTCAGAAATTGGGGGAGGGGGGGTATGTTCATTTCAGAATGGACAAAATCTCCCAACTGGCTGTCTGACTTCAATCTCATCTCCCAACTTCCCCTCCATCCCTCACTCTGCCACATGAATTATCTGCAGGTAATAGCACTGTCCCACTGAAAAGGCATTGTATCTCCCTTCTGCCCGCATAAGTAAAAGCTAAATTTGATATTAATAGCATGCACAGTTTTTCACAAACTGAACCTATTCAGCTCTCCAGTCCCAGCTCTGCCACTCCCACAATATAACTCTGGCCTAAAGTCACAACGAGGATGTCTAACTTGCCGTAAATACAAAATGCTCTTTTCAAGACATGTTTAGTATTATATGTACTATTCCTTTTCGTGAACTGACTCCCCTCCCCACTTTCTTCATCAAGGGCACTCCTACTCACACTTCATAACCTGTCGTTTATGAAGCATTTTCAAAACACAAAGTCATTCCAGAGTGCACATGGGTATGAAACTTTTATGAGAATCTATCTCAGCTCTCCAATTCCCAAATCTCCTCTTTCTTAAAACTATCTCCTTGAGAACATTCTGGTTCTTCTTTCCCATGCCCCCCCACACACGCAAACACACCCCTTTTCTTTCATAAATGTTGTTTTCCACTTTACAATTATTACAATGATGCATTACCAGGCTTGAAAACGTCCAGAGCACCAAGCACCTGGAGACCACTCAGAGCTCCAGGCTGGAGGGAGAGTCCTGTAAGAGGAAATCGAGAAAGGTGGAAGGCAGAATCTTCGTTCATCTGGCCACTAACTCATGGCCAGACTCCATATCTTTACCATCCTGTAGGTTGGACTATTTATCTATTGGTCCATCTATCTTGGAATTAGAAATCATTAGTGAGATGCTTGGGGAGAGAACATATAGTTTATTTAAACTAAAAAATCAAGTTATACTTTTTCTTACCGAAAGTCAAGTCTGATTTGGCCTATTGGTTTGACAAATGAAGACTAACTTTTCTTATAAAATAATGTGGTAGACATTTTCCAATCCGAACTATATTAAAGCTTTGGCCAAAAACTAGATAGATAGATAGATAGATAGATAGATAGATAGATAGATAGATAGATGATAGATAGATAGATATTTAAAGCACATGTATAACATACCATAAGCAAGAACTTATATCCTTTATATATACATCATAATACTTTTCATATCTTGCTGTAAATACTTGTTACATGTCTGTCTCCCTCCACTAGACTGTGACTTACTTTAAAAAACATAAAATGGTGTGTTACTCATCTCTTATTTTCTTAATTATCTCTTTTATTCTAGGTTTTCAATGAAGTTTCGATGGATTATTCTATCAGTGAGAGCTACAAATCTCCTTGTTAAAAATTCCTATGTGTGTTCTCATCACAAAAGCCCTCCCAGCCAGGAGCGCTCATTCCCTCTCTAAACTCCCATATCATACTACCTTGTAACTCACTCAGCATTCCATAGTAAAAAAATCACTTCAGTGTATTTTATATTTTCTGAAAGATCAAAAGCTCCCCAAGGTTAAGACCCATATCAGATTGACTTCTGTCAGATACCTCAGCACCTGACTCAACACTTTTGAGTGAATTACTTATTTAAAATAAATCTATCAGCCTTTGCTCTTCGGAACACTGATACCTAATTTAATCTTACTGCTATGTGCTTTGGCTCAGGATAGAGAGGGTAATTCCTAAAAAGAAAAAAAGTGCTGTCAGTATATGAATGTGAAGCCACTGACTCACCATGAGCAGCGCAGGCATGCTGAGTTATTTTTTCCAGTACTAATGATGAATTGTGCTGACTGAGCCATTCAGTTCCTCTTGGGACCAATGGCACACATTTTTTACATAGCCTGCCAGGACCTAAGATACAATTTTTGGCCACTGAGTACAGTTGACATTTTTTTTCTTAAAAAAAAAAAAAAAAACAAAAAAACTGTAGCTATTCCACTCAAAGTGACAATATGAAAAGCAAAATAAAGTGACCAAGAGCATATGCAGAAGCAATCAACCCTTCATCTCTTGTTGGGAGCCGTTAGACTTCCTGAGCCGCTCTAATTCTTCCATACCTGAGTCAGTGTTTGATCTCAATGTCTCATGACTGACCACATGTAAACCAAGTACTCATGAGTTGAATAGTACATGTTTTCCTCCCAATGGCTTACTGGTCATACCACAGATCAGCTTCATAGAACAAAGGAATATCTCACTGCTTTCCAATTTTTACACAAAACCTCCTTCCTAACATTCTTGAGTTTTAACCTGGTTTCATGATCTTAAATAAGATTACCATTATTATTTTTTGTTCATTTATTCTGAAAATGTCAATTTCAAAAACATGCTATTCCATTTTTTAGTAGTGTAAAGTCCGCTACTCCAACAATAGAAAAGTAATCCTCAGGAATGAATGAAAAATACTACTCACCTCTACTAATGTGTATTAAAATACTTTAAACCTACCAGTGAAATAAAATCCGGCTGTTCTCTTCATATTCACTTACAGGATTTCATCGTGAACTGATACCATGCTTCCATGCAAGGTCGTCAACATGAAACCCCACTATGACGCTGTTCAGTTCACTAGTGCCTCACTTATCTCTCATTTTGTTATTTCTTATAAACTTATTTGTCATTTTCACACGTTACACTGCCCTCTCCTAAAATAAATTATCTAAACTTAATGTGAGTTACAAAAATGAGATTTGGGTTTTCTTTTTCTTTTTGTTTGTTAATCTATGCCTAAATTTCCAAGGAAATGCCATTTTCCCCCTAAGTAAACTATTCTTGAAAAGTATAGATGAATCTCTGAAGTTATATTAGAAAGAATTTTTAAATATACAGACATAAAGAATGGCTATCTAGAAACACGAAGCTGGAGCAGTATACAAGTAAGAAGGATTTTAAGCTTGACATTGGAGTAGCCAACCATCCTAATTTGCCTGGAACGGGGGAGGAATTTTCCCTGATCCCGATCATTCTGTGATAAAGCCAGGAAAGTCTCTGGCCCACTGGGACCAACCAGTCTTCCTACCTGACATAGCCAGCTGAAACTGAGTCTTCAGTTTCTCTTTATACAACAGTGAACTAAAAAGAATTAATAAACATCTTAAAGAGAAAATATATGTTTTTAACAATTTGATTTTTTTATAACATTTCAGAATAATGGTTGTTTTGTTTGTATCTTACAGGAAAATGTAAATAAACCCTAAAAAGCTTTTTTGAAAATCTACTCTGTAAATTCGGGAATTTAGAGAACAATGTTTACTTTTTACTTTCTATTAGCGAGTTAACTGGCCTTTTTGTGTGAGCCTAAAAGTAAAAAATAAAAATAAATAAATAAAATATTAAATATTTAACTCCAATGAAAACTTTCAGAAGTCTTAATCTAGGAATTCTCAAGTCTTTTTTATTAAATGATTTAGGTTAAGTAACGTACTCATTAATCAAAGTTTATTTCTTAAATCGCAAAGTGGTATTAAATAGCTTGGCAAATTATTAAAAGTAATAGAAAACCCACCCACTTTCATAGGAGTTAAAGTGTGAAATGTACATGTTCAAGTGAAAATTGTGCAAAGATAAATACTAGGGAAGCATGATCACCTTTTACTGAGTCATAGCTTTTTGCCTAAAAACGAAATTCTCCTCTGGTTCATTTTCTAATCATGAACTTGCAGTCTGAATATTACTCTAAAATTATTAGAGAGGCAAAAGACTAATCTGTTTAAAAGAAATGTGAAGCCTTCAATAGAGTTATTCAGAAATAATTACTGCAAGCAGGCTTTCTTTACAACAAACTTTTGAATCATATGTATATATTTTAATCATAAAACACAGCATGGATAGTTAGTTGGCTTTTTAACATATAAATTATTAATGCATGAAAGATAGATATTACTTCAAAATAATAAAATTTTTTAAAAACTATATGCTTGAATTGAAATTGCCCCAATTATATATAATTTATACAGTTAAAGAAACTAAACCTTGTTTTTTTTTTTTAATGCTCAAAGCTACAGCTTATTACAGTGCNTGCTTGAATTGAAATTGCCCCAATTATATATAATTTATACAGTTAAAGAAACTAAACCTTGTTTTTTTTTTTAATGCTCAAAGCTACAGCTTATTACAGTGAAAGGCTATGAACTGACACCAGCAAAAGCAAAAGGTTCATAGACAGAGTCCAGATTCTCAATAGTCCTCTCCCAGTGGAGTTGACAGACAGCACCTAATCTTCCCAGAAACAGTGTGTGACAACATGTATGGGGTTATGACCCACCAGAAAAGCTCACCCAAGCCTTGGTGTCCAGTGTTTTTATTGTTGTGAGGGCTATCGTGTGGGCATGGAAAACTCATGAGGCTGATCTTAATTTCTTCAGACTCCAGCCCCTTTAGAAGTCAAACTGATTTGGTGCAGCCCAAGACCCTCGCCATAAATCACACTGTCAGTATAAACCACCTGGTATTTTACCTGGTAGACCTTCACATATAACGTTTTTATCAGGCAAGATATTTTAAGGGCTTAGATATTTTCTTCCAGGATCCAGTTAAGGGCTAGACCATTCTTTGGAATGTTAAAAGTCCCCTAGACCTACTGAGTTAATCTTTACTAGACATGGCTGTAAGAATGAAAGTGGTATCCCGATGTTACAGCAGCATTATCAACAATACCCAATTATGGCAAGATCCTAAGTGTCCATTGACTGATGAATGCATAAAGAAGAAGTGGTATATAGATATTCAATGGAAGATTACTCAGTCATAAAAAAGAATGAAATCTTGCCATTTGCAAAGACATGGATGGAGCTAGACAGTATTATGCTAAGCAAAGTAAGTCAGAGAAAGGCAAATACCATAGGATTTCACTCATCCGTGGAATTTAAGAAACAAAACAAATGAACATGGGGGAAAAAGAAGAGCAAACCAAGAAACAGACTCTTCACTATAGAGAACAAACTGATAATGACTGGAGGGGAGGAGAGTGGGGGGATGGGTTAAACAGGTGATGGGATTAAATAGGGCACTCGTGATGAGCACCGGTTGAATCACTATATTGTACACCTGGAACTACTATTACACTGTATGTTAACTAATTGGGATTTAAATAAAAACTTAGGAAGAAAAAACAAAAGAATGAAGGTGATGTCAGGAGAAAGGTAAAATGAAGTGTTTGATCATCTTATTGGGAGGTTATGTCAATGAAACCAAACCCCTTTTATGAGCTAAGTCTGTCCACCATTGGGTATGGGGGTTGAATTGCCTTAGAAGAAAATGTAAATGAAAATAACTTTTTAAGCCATCTCATTCAGGGCTCAAAGAACATTACTGACGTTGCCCATTCTCCCCATCAGTCGTCTTCAATCCACGTCCCTTCAGGCTTTTGAAAAGGTTACCAGACCAATATGTAGATAAATAGTACTGAAATTCTATACACACACACACGCACGCACACACGCACGCACATGATATGAGTGTACACATCTGCATCAGTGTTAGCACTGATACAAATGCAAAATTGTGTAGGATGGAAAATGAGTATTAATTAAAACATTTCTCTACTCACTAGACTATAAACTACATGAGAACAGGAGTTGCTTGTGTTTCTCAGCCATATCCTTACAGCCTAGAAAAGTGCCCAGGCACACAGTAGATGCTCAGTAACCATGTTTAATTAAGAGCATATTATGGTCAATTGACATCTTTTCTTTTGGAACCATCATGAATGGTAAACACTTTAGAACGGTATTTAAGAAGTCCTTGAAAGAATCAGACTTTTTTATGGCCGTAATTTCTCACATAAACAATATTTAACTCAAAACAACACATATAATCATTTCACAGCCAATTTGTCTAAAATTGTTTTACTTCATATCCAGAAAGATGTTTTCCCCATCAGTGTTAGAGAAGGTAATACACACACTTTAAACTAAACGAATATTAACTCTTTTAACAGTGACACGCCCTTTGCACTGTGCAGGGCCCACCTGACTTTCCAATAGAATTGACCATGTTTTCTGTATTCAAATTTAAATCTATGTTCTACCTTTAAAGGATCTAAAAAAGGAAGAGCAAGTACAAAAGTCAAATTCACCATGGCTTGACTAGAAAGACCATTACGTTACCACAGATGATGATTCATTCAAACGACACAGAACATGGACTCTGCCAGGCTCTGAAAAAACAAAGGGAAAAGACAGACAGCAGCCCTGAACTCCCAGAATCTGTAGCATTGTAGAGGACCCAGATAACAAATAACTAAAGGGACAAATAAAATAATCACCAGTTATGGCAAGTACTACAAAGGAAACGGAGTGCAAAGATAGAGAGTAAAAGGGGAAACCAACTTTAAATAATATGGCCAGGACTGGCTTTGCTCAGGAAGTGACATTTCAGTCAAGATCTGAAGAATGACTAAACTCAGTCATGTGAAAAGCAGAAGGAAGCACATTCTAGGCATAGAAGACAGCAAGTGCAAAAGCCTGAGGTGGGAAAGAGCTTAGCATCTAGAAGAACTGAAAGAAACCTTGTTGACATGGGCAAAGTTGAAGGGGGTAGGAGTGGGGACCCCATCTGTGGTGGAATGAGTCGGCACCAAAGGATGTAAATTCAAGTATACAGGAAGCCATAATGGGATTTAGGTAGGGGAATAATAAGATCCAAGGGAAAATCTCTCTGCCGTGTGGAGAACAATAGTGGGGAGTAAGTATAAGAACTGAGGACGGCCAAGGCCTTGCCTTGATGCGCTTACTCCATTCCACCATCTGTAGAAGGCAAGGGAGCAGTTTGTAAAGTTGTTTCTTTTCCTACAAATTGCTGACACTTATTTTTCAACCATCCCTGAATTTTCTGCTACCAATATGTTATTTCAAATCAATAGAATATGTCCCTAAGAAAAGCTCTGGACTCAGACAGCCATTTAAAACAAATCTTGGCTCTTCTGCTTACCAGTTTTGTGAAGACTCTAGTTTTAGTGTCCTCACCTATAAAACGGGGATAATAACAGAACTTATTTCCTAGAGATATTCTGAAGATTATATCACATAATCTGTGTAAACCTCTTAGAACACTAACCTAATAAGAATTAAATATCTTAATCCATATAAAGCACTTAGCAATGAAGTGATTACAATCGGAAGTCATGGTTATTATTATTTTAATTATAATTATTGTTAAAAAGCAACCTCGGCTATCTTTTTTCCATTTATTTGAAGATACAATTTCTCCTGAAACCTCAGGTCCAGCAGAAAATATCACAAGTGCAACTGTGATTTCTCCAACTCATTTAATCTAACAGAAACGCTTTCCTGTTAATGGGTGAACGCAACATTATCATTGCGTCGGCCGAATCGTCTCAATTAGCTTTACCCAGCATTCTGGGGAGTAGAGGGTTTGGGTGTTCACGTGGCGTTTCAGTTACTGAGTAGTTAAGCAATTCTCCACAAAATAGCACGACAAATATAATACAAGATAAGCTTATAGGGAAAGCAAACCAGTCGTGAGCTTGCAGAAGGATTAGGCTGAATGCCATCAATCACATTTGAAATGCGTTTCACCCAGGGTGTCCGGTGGCTTGGTTGGTTAAGCCTTGGGCCCTGGGTTTCCGCTCAGGTCATGAACTCCCAGTGGGGCAATCCAGCCCCACTCAGTAGGGAGTCTGCTTCCCCTCTGCCCACCACCCTCCAGGCCCCATGCACACTCTCTCTCTACCTCTCTCTCAAATAAATAAATCTTTAAAAAATTTTTTCAAGCATTTCACCAATAGCTTCATGACAGATTCTTAGCTTCTTAATACAGGCTTTCATAATACCACGTATTGGCATCTATAACCACCACAAGTCTGGTTTGTTTATGTCGTTTTTGAATAATGCTTCTTCCCTACGAGACATCAACTTCTTGAAAGAACAGAGCATGTCTGCTTTTGTGCAACAGGGGTCCTCAGGGCCTACCTCGCAGTCACATGATTGGTGGGCAACTGCAGTCGACACTGCGATGCACCGTCCAGATCGTCCGGTCAGGACGCCCTTTTCGGAACCAAGGCTCATCTTCCCCCACCACCTCTTCCAGGAGCACTGGCTGCCGGATGCAGGTAAATGCGCCACTCCTGGGTCGTGTCGCTTCCCTGGTCAATGCAGGATGGCAAAGGCCCCGTCCCCTTGCCGGCATTCAGGACAACTGCGAAGGGCCACCCGGCTGCAGGGCTCAGCGTGGGACCGAGTCACACCTCCGGCACAAGTGCGTCACAGGCGGGTCCTCATGGTCCTCACACCTCACAGGTGTTGGTCCTGAACGTGCTCACCCGTACACACAGTGCTCAGACCCCCCAGCAGCTCACCTAACAAAAAAGTGTAGACTCTGTGCTGATTTTGCCACTAGATCTATACATACCTTCTCGCAAAAGGAAAACATTCTTAAAGCATAAGCCACCAGTTACACTGATAATAAAAATATGTGAATAAGCTTCAAAAATAGTCATATTATTTCATTTCACTACTTATTTTTTTTAAAGATTTTATTTATTTATTTGGCAGAGGGAGCATAAGTAGGCAGGGCAGCAGGCAGTGGGAGAGGGAGAAGCAGACTCCCTGCTGAGCAGGGAGCCTAATCCGGGACTCGATTCCAGGACCCTGGGATCATGACCTGAGCCCAAAGCAGATGCTTAGCAAACTAGGTACCCCCATTTCACTGCTTATTTAACATTAAGTTGTCAAACAAAAATAATTACTGCCCCCCCAAAAAATAAATAAATATTTACTACCTGATTTAATTGCCCTTAGCTCTGAGACCACAAACCAATTGAAAGGCTGATGACATTCGCTCTATAGGAATCTTAAAAAACTTATTATTTTTTAATGGAGAAAATAATAAATGGTTAAAATAGATGCCTTGGACCAGTCCACTTCTTTTAAACTTCCACACCCGACTATTTTTTTTTCCATTAAGAATGGACCTAATATTTATTGGCAGGCAAAAATAATTTAACTCAACAAATAAAGAACTCAGTTTATTTAAGACAAATTAATATTATTTTTAAGTTAAAAGAATGGCTTGTAAACTTTCATGTAATTCTAGTTTTATTATATAAGTGATTTAAAAAAAAAGAATACATCAGGAAAAAAGTTTAACTTGAAGATCAACAAATAAAGGGAAATACTTAAAAATGGAGGTGAGGGAAACACAGTCAAGCTTATTTTCCTCCACACAAAACACTAAATTCCCCTGAGACTATTTGCGGTCTTCGAGTACATAGCTTAAAGAGCTGGGGTTCAAAAATCATAGTTTTTCTACTTCAAAAATCAATATTTATCTCCGACCACAAGGTAGAATTTTAATTGTTTTGGTGGGAAGCTCTTCAGTTTTAATGCATGTAAAAAAAGAATGTACTCTGTTCACCAGAAACCAGAATTACGTTCTCAAATATATCCTGTCACCTATCCTTCAACTAGCCTTCTGAGACTTAATGGTCTCTGCCCTAAGATGTTTTGAAGTCTCACACAATTATTGCTTTACTGGCACTTTGATGACTCATAATTATTTTTAGGATCAAAACTCTAACGTAACCCTCCTCGCGTTTGGCAGTCCCCCCTAGGATAACTGAAACACGCGCATCTATCCCTGACAATCACACTGACTTCCTCTATCTACTAACACTATTATTCAAACAAAGTGTAGTGAAGGTCAGGAAACAGATTGTGAGAAGTTACCGAATCCCAGAAGCAGAACCGAAAACAATAACAGCAAGAGGTTACACACATAACTCAAGATTGCTCTGCCCTCCCCTGGGCCTTATTCAATGCAAATAGGAACATCTCCCTCTTGTCAGAAGCAAATAAATAAATCGTTTTCTTAAAATGCCTGGTCTCCCTGAGTTCTACTTTGCAACAAAACTCAAACGTTGTGTTCAATATTATTCCTTAAAGCACGGAAGCACTTTTGATTATGGTCACTGTTGATGACTCCCTTTCTCTTCCTCAATAATGTCAAAATCTCAATAGTCTCATGTAAAGCAAACAAACTCATCAAGCAAAAAATAAATTTAAAAGTGTCTTTACAAACAGAAGAAAAGCAATTCCAGAAGAAAACATTTCTACCCACTAAAGGGAGAGGATATAGAGAGAGTAAGGATATTTAATTATCACAATTTGGAAGCAAGAAGAAGCAACAAGGGAGAAAAGCAAGTACATAGCAAACACAAGAATAATGGTTAAATACAAATTCACAAGAAGATCAGAAATTGTTAAAAATGATGATCATTTTAATGATTCATCTCTGCTTTCCCAACTCTTCTCCAATCATACTACTAAGATAAAATTGAAGACATATCAAGGCTGCCAAGGGCCTTGAACACAGAATAGGTACTTCCTATGAGAAGTTGATATGCCAACACTAGTTAGAACTGATGCCTCAAAGTCTTGCTCCTGCAGGGATTCAGTTGCAACCGGAATTCTACAGGCAGAAGAGTCAAGCCAAAGTCTCACTCTTTAGCAGAATAAGAGTTAAAATGCAGCTCCACTGTGGCGGTGGCAGTGGCGGAGGTCAGGGTAGTGGTGGGTTCAAACGTATTTTTTTTAAAGGTTTTATTTTTATTTATTTGACAGAGAGAGAGCAGGAGCAGGGGGAGCAGCAGAGGGAGAGGGAGAAGCAGGCTCCCCACTGAGCAGAGAGCTCGACACCGGCCTGGGCCCAGGACCCAGGACCCTGGGATCATGACCTGAGCCAAAGAAGACTTTTAACCAACTGAGCCACCCAGGCGTCCCATGAGTTCAAACACATTTTACTGTACACTGACATCAGCTAGATCTTCAGTGAATTGAATCTAGAATAGTTTTGATGAAGGAGATTGAGGGTAAAAGAAAGCTATAGTAAGCCACTGGAACACAACAGCTGGTTTGCACATCATTTTACTCTCGGCTTCTCTACATACTTGCGTTCAGAAATACAGAAGACGAAAGCATTTCTGAGTGAGATGGCAAGTAGAAGCAAAGCATTGGTTAAGATTGTGAACGCTCTGAAAATCTTTTGGCCCTTCCAAGTTTATGCACACCACAGAGTTCTCCTCTCTCAAGAAAACAGCACCACACAAAACCAACAGCTACTGGGAATAACCAAATTACATAAAATTAATGGGATGTGGCTCTTTGCAAGGAATAAATTTATAACTAAATGATGAGTGCCTTACGCTTTTTATTGCAGTGGGTGAACTGCTAGAGTAACCAATTCAGTCGGGTCTATTAGAGAGGCCTATTACATGTCTGATGGGCAGTTTCACTTTTTTTCCGCTTCCTTATTCTAATTTCTGTCTGCGTTGAAAGAAAAATAAACAGGTTGATCTTTGAATTTAAATCTGAAGTGCTGGGAAGTCAGAGATACAAATAAGAAAAAATTTTAAAAGAAAAACTAGGATTTGGATAAGCCAAAGACACAAAAGGATAGAAAGATACATCAGAAATATTAAAATGGTTTTGAATAAATCAAGTATTTCCAACCTATTTTAAAAATGCAAAATCTGGTGATATTCAGAAAATCCTCCCAAAAGTTAAAAAACCAGTAATAAGTAAACCTAAGGATGGAATTATTGTGGTCCAACCTTAGAAGAATCAAACCAGTATGGCTACTTGCCCTAGGTCCATGGAATCCACAGAGAAACCAGCAGAGGCAACAGCAGGCCCCATGGGAATGTAAGCAAGCACTTCCTCTGAGGAGATGGTGTGGTAGAGTGAAGAGAACAATGACCTGGGCACCTGACTGGCTCAGCGGGTTAAGCCTTTGCCTTTGGCTGGGTCATGATCCCAAGGTCCTGGGATTGAGCCCCACAGCCCCACATCCCCACATCCCCATATCCGGCTCTGTGCTCAGCGGGAGTCTGCTTCTCCCTTTGCCTTTGCCCTTCCCTTTTGCTCCTGGTCTCTCTCAAATAGATAGATAAAATCTTAAAGAAAAAAAAAAGAGAGAGAGAGAAAGAGAGAGAGAGACAGAACAATGACCTAAGTCTCACTTCCTATAATGAGGTACATTTTTTCATCCTTATGAAAAGTTACTGCATCTATAAACTGCCAATATCCTTTTTCTTAGCACTACCTAGTTTTGACAGGACACCTAAGATAGCATGTGGAAGGGCTTTGTAAATGTTAGTACATGGAACAGATTAAAGGCAGCACTGAGTGAAGAGTCGGTATTGTCGCTATCTCTAACACAAAGCAAGCGCCCACGAAACATTTGTTGAATGAAAGGACAAACATTTTAAAGGAATTTTTAACACCTCTAACCAAATCACCAAATGATGCCAAGAGATAACATTAGATTGACATTATATTCTGGAATCTTCCAGGTTTCTATAATAATTGCCAATATTAACCCAGGGCTTACTATTTGCCAGACCCGGTTCTAAAGACTTTAGAAATATAACGTGACAACAACTCCACGAGGTTGAATTTACTATTAGAATCTACTTCATCTATAAATCCTTATTTACATGTGAAGAAAAATACCCAACCCAAAATACAGGGCCGAATAATTTATCAAAAAGCACAGAGTCTGTAAGTGGAGGATTCAATTCAAACCTAAAAAAAATCTGGCTCTACTAACCATGCTTTTAAACTAAAACAAATTCATTAACATACATATTCAGTGGCAAATTCATAATACTATAGTATGTGATCAAAATACTATTTTCAGATTAAATTCACTCAGGATCATTGTTAATTATGCTACACAGTCATAATTCTTTTATATTTTGGAGCTAACTCAATGGCATCATATCAATTACATGTCTTCCCTGTTTCTTTGCTCTGCCTTCAAAATATTTCCTTTCCCTATCCCCAGATATACTCATAATTACATAGCTTAAGTCATATCAGATAGATGTGAAAATGTTTAAACATGAGGGATTATTAAAGAATCTTAGTAGAAATACCTAAATTAGGGGAATATTTACAGACAGTCATCAGTTCATTAACAATTTATTTACTACTGACTACAGTTCAATTACATACTGAGCGGAGACAGATTACCAATTAAAGACACAACCTTAATCAATTATTTTAAAAATCTAATTAAGGCACAGAACTTACTTATGTGATAAAGCCCAGAAATTACATTAAAAAAAAAAAAAACTATCTCCAATTCAAGACAGATATGATACTAGTTGAATAAAAAAAAAAGTTCTGGAGAGAAATGAGAAAGGTCAAATTCTGCGGAACCAAGTTCCAGAGAACAGAAATGATGTATAATTATTCCAGGGGGTTGAGATTGTTCAGTATGAAAAATATAAGCTTAACAAATAATAGTAAAACTGGATTCCCCAGGGTGCCTGGGTGGCTCAGTCAGTTAAGCATCTGCCTTTGGCTCAAGTCATGATCTCAGGGTTCTGGATCGAGCCCCCATGAGGATCCATGCTCAGCAGGGAGTCTGCTTCTCCCTCTCCCTCTGCCCCTGCGTGTGCCTTTTGTCTCTCTCTCTCACTCATAAATAAATAAAATCTTAAAAAAAAAAAAAACTGGATTCTCCACCCATTTCTCACATCATGGATTCACATGACTTCCAGGCTATCTGTATGCGTCATTACCAGAATTAAATTTAAAAACTGGTGTTTCTGAGCCCTTGAACAAGGGTTCCCACTGCTGCTGAATCTATCGTCTATAATAACCCGCTAATCTGGCAGCCACCCGTGCAGTGGAATATAACTGGGTTAAAGTGAACAGAAAGGCTGACGGTGAGCATTGCATGGGCTCTAAATCAGGAGTGGTTCAAGAATTTGGAAAACACTTAAAACAAAACCATTTTCTCTTATATTCTAGCTTTCACAATCTCCAAACTAGAAGAATCTTCCTTTTTTCCCCCCTTCTGCTCATCTTCCTAAAACTGCCCGATTTCTACCCCTATCAATCTGTCAGACAGCTGACCCCCTTACACCACACACATGCACGTACACACACAAATCTGTGCATGCAGGCACACACATCCTCATAGACACAGCACATGCTCTTACGGCACACCTAAGGGTATAGAAAATACCACCCATTCTCAGCCACCTATAGGCCCTAGGCTGAGAAATAACACACAGAGTCATAGAACAGGGCTGTCAAAATAAATACGCGGTTAATAATCCTTGGCCAGGACTCAGACATCCTGAATCAAAGCCCAGTTCTTCTCTTTGGGTCTATGTGGTCTTGGGTGGTTATTTAATCTTTCCACCCCTCACTTTTCTCATTCACTGAATCCTGAATGAAGAAAAAGTTAATACACTTTCTAGTTCAAAACTCTTTAATTCTTGAAAGAATAAAAGTGAAATCAAAGGGAGGCAGAATAGCTATGATTTATATGATAAGGCTTTGGTATCTTTTTTCATAGGATCAAAAATGTTCTATCTCGTGATGATTGGATCATAGTCTCTTACTGAGTAGCATATTGGCTTCCCTACGCAAAAGGCAAGATTACATTTTCCAAATATTGGTAACATTTGAAACATTAGAGGAATACATCAGTCAGTCTGCTTTTAAACTACCTGATTTTCAGTTCCAATGTGTTATTTTAAAACATGCTTCCTGTATGCAAGTTTATTTCTTAAAATGCCTTTTGTAGAAAAGTCACAGCAGGGCCGATGTCCGATAATATGCATTTCTTTATTCTCCACCAGACATCAACTCTAGTAAGTAAGTTGGAGTCTACACACTCCTGCAGAATCTGCTTTTTTCTTTCTTAATCATTTTTTGTAAAGTTAACGAGAGAAAACTGAAACAGAAACGCTCCATAATTAACCTCTTCAGGCTGCAAGTTGAACAACTCAGAAACAGCACATGAAAAAGCCAGCACATGGAGCATGCTACTGAGAACATGTAACATGCTGATTTTAATCAAGTCCATGGAATAAGAGGAAGTGAGAAATAATTTCCTCACCATAGTCCTAACGACAATAAAGGGTGTGCAGTCCCCAGGCAGACGAGAGAGAAACCAACAGCTCACATACACAGGCACACACTAGAGTTACAGAGGAAAACAGAGCAGAATAGATTCTGTTGTTTGAGGTGACAAGAGCTTAAAGAGTTTAAAATATTTCAGTAGTAACTCCTTAAAGTTGTACCATCCATGACCCAGTGAAGTATGGAATCACTTAATATGGAATTTCAAACAAACTGACACAAATCAAAGCGCTCTATTCTGTACCACAGTGTCCGCCCACAAAACGTGTAGAGATGACAAATACACAGCTCTGTAAGAAGGAGCTTTAAAAGAAACCATTTAAAATCATTTCCAAGCTCTGTCATACGTTTGCACGTCACTGATAAAAAAGAAAGGAAAAGGGAGAAAAATTAACTCTCGCTATGAAATTGGACTATCGTTAACTGTCAGCCTGCATATATTTCAAAGAAATCTGGTGAGATTTAATGAGATTGGTGAGTAGTTTCTCTACACCTCTTTGAACAGATTTTTAAAAATGGCTTCCCATCAAGGCTTTTAAAAAGATAAAAAAAGCGACGCAATCTGATTACACAAAACAGAGGGCTCGCGGACTGCACAGGACAATCTCCAACCCTGAGCCGCCCCCCCCCCAGCCTCATTATCCAACCGCACTAGCTCACCTCATATTTAACTCACCATCTTCGACCACGACCACGAGCCCCGCTTCACTGCTGGCTCAGTCTCGTTAGCGGTGCCACCACACCTGCCATCTCCTCAAATGACGCACTTAGGACTGGTTTCTGATTTTTTACCTTTTTTATCACTAATAGTGACAAGAATTGTATTCAATCACCGTACACCATACACTCTTACCATCATTTTATTTAATTCAATTCACCACCACATCCTCTAGGTTGGTTGGTTGTTGGAAAAAGGTCTTGAATTGACCTCAGCCTTCAAAATCACTACTGCCACCCCAGGCGAGGCCATCTTCAAGCCTTTCCTGAAATAGTTCAAGAGCTATTCTCGATTCCTCTATTCACCCAGTTTATCTCTAGAAGACTTATCTTCCTAAAACATATGTTTAATATGTCCTCTAAAACCTATAGTGGTTTTACCTATTTTCTATTACAATATTTCCCAAAGTGTATTTGTCACAAGAAAAATAAAAAGTGCCCATGGCCAACCAGATTTGAGATACTCTGCTTGTTACACACCCTGCTTTCAATTTTACCGTGTACAGTAACATATTAAAATTTCTTTAGTATTGAGGTATGGTAACCAGCTTACTTTTCCTTAGTCTAGCATATTCCATAGCTGTTTGATCCCGGAACCCTTCCTTCCCCTCAGAACAAGCATGAAGGGAGCAATCTGGGCAATGCTAGTCTCAGGTATCAATTCCAAATACTTTCAATACTTTGACTTTCAATTCCCTCCTCCATATCGGTAAGCCCATGGTCACTCGTTTCCACCGCTTTCTTTTGCCTGATGTAGACAGCCTAATCTCTTTAAGTACATTACACTTATCTCTTCCCCAACCCACTTGCTCATGTTGTCTCTGCCTCCTCTTTTCCGTACAGTTAAATCCTGCTTAGTCTTCAAAGCCTGGTGCAAGTCATACCTGTCCATGAACTCCTCCCTTCTGTCTTCCTCAATTAGAGCATAATCTCCTTAAAGGAAGGACCTGTGTTTTATGTGCCAGTGTTTTCTTCACTTCCAGCAAATATGCATGGTAGGGACTAGATGAGTTTGTGATGTCAGCCATATTTTTTATTATGTGGCACAAAGAAATCCCTGATTAGAGTGAGATACCAACTGCAATCCACACACCAGAACAGGGGTATGTTTTTAAGGAAGGAAGAGGCCGGAGAGATGCTCTTTTTATTCTGATCCTCTTCAACCAGTAAAGGCTAATAAAAGCAATGGCAATTCAAAATGATGTTAAAACAAAGCTTTTGGTCATTTTGCATAGGAGAGTGAAAAGCACATACAAGACCGGTTGGAGAATTTTTGAAAACAAGCAAGATACCTATTTTCTAGTCAAAAGATAATCAAATCTGAAGTAATTAGTAATAAATTACAAAGTATCCAGGTTATTTAGAGTTAAAAGAGTTCTTTTAATCTTTATTTAAATAAAAAAATAAACCCCATTACATTACTCTAAATATAAGACAATTACAAATTAAATCAGTGCAGACAGTAATTGTGCATGCGTGTGCATGTGTGTGTGTGTACACATACAAACATATGTGGTCATCTTGAGTTCCCCTGCTGTATGTACAAAGGGCTCTGTCACTTGTGATTTATAAATACATTTAGTTAGGGGCGCCTGGGTGGCACAGCGGTTAAGCATCTGCCTTCGGCTCAGGGCATGATCCCAGCGTTATGGGATCGAGCCCCACATCAGGCTCCTCTGCTATGAGCCTGCTTCTTCCTCTCCCACTCCCCCTGCTTGTGTTCCCTCTCTCGCTGGCTGTCTCTATCTCTGTCAAATAAATAAATAAAATCTTTTAAATAAATAAATAAATAAATAAATAAATAAATACATTTAGTTAAACTGTGGTGCTAATGAAGCAAAAGTGAAAAGGGGGACTCCTCCTAAACCAACTGGATTAACCTTGACTTTTTAGGCTTCTCCTGTAACCCTCACCTTGGTCTTCCAGCTGCCCCACAGAGTAGTGGAATGAGAACAATTCAGCAAACTTACTGGAAAAACAAAGTGTATATAATGAGGACAGGAGATGTGTTTCCTTTAGAGCAAAAATCAGTTTGCATTCAAATGCAAATCATATACAAATTCACCAACTAGAATAGAGTATTCCCTATCATAAAGCCAATTTGTGAAAAATTGGATATTAAATATTTTGGTAAAGCCTCGTTGTAAGGGGACGTGGCAACGCCCTTCTTACGTGCTGGTTAAGACGTATGGTCTTCATACACGTCTGTCTCTTTGCTGACGCTGGGGATCCTTCCTCACCAACCCTTCCCCTGCCTCGTGTACTCAGCTGCAGCGTGCACAGCATTTCTGTAACTATCATGAGCAAAGAATTAAAAAATATGAAGCAACCTGCCTAATAGTCTTCCCCATACATATTTAATATTCTTCACACAGTCTGTGATTTACTTCTTGTTAGGTTACAGCCCAGAAACTAGAAATCATAGTAAGTATGTCAACAAAAGAAATTTAATGTAAGAAATTGGTTACAGTTGTTGCAGGGTTGAAAGAGCAAAACAACAACACTGAAGTAACAGAGACACAAAACAGCAGCAATAAGCTACCCGATACGTAGCCAGGGCTACTATCTGGATGCCACCCGGCTGGGCACTGCCTGAAGAAGGACAGGAACCTGCTCTGGGGGAGGGCTTTTGTCATCACCACTGCTACTGCCTGCTGGACACGGAAGATGAACTAAATCAATGACGCTGATTCTACAAAGATACATGCTAGAATCCCTATTAGCATTTCAAAGTACTATCTGCCCTTCCCCCCCAAAGGTACGGACCCTGCAGATCTGGAGGTCCAATGGCTATACACCGACAAAACTGCCAAAGTCCTAATTAGTGAAATTCTATTTACTTTCATCTGTCTGTCCCTCATTAGTAGCTATCTGTGCTATCCAGACCTGAACTGAAAAACCCTGAAGATATCTGTCAGAGATTCTTAAGTGTTAAGCAATGCTTAACAGGAAAAAAAAAAAAAATTAGTTATTGCTTTTTAGGGTTTAATGTATTTTAAAAGAATGCAGACATTGCTACAAAGTTAGAGGATTTCGATTTTCTATTTTCTAGTTATTTTATCGACCTCTGACATACTTTAATATACTGTTAACAAAAACAAGACAAATAAATTTAGCTTTATATTTGTTTGTCATATAATATAAAATATTTTTAAAATAATGCATTTGTTATCATTTGTCTTTATACTGAGCCATTCATTAAAAAGCATGACAAATTCTCTTGAAGATTGCTAGAAATTTTTCATCCACTGTAAGAGGAAAGATGAGTTTCTTTTTTTTTTACTGCACTCAGTCCCACTGAAATACCAAAATTAACATAGAAAAGAAAAGAGGAACCACAGAAGTTAAGGAGCTATTATTATTTCGTGGGAGGGTAATATGTTAACATTCCAATTTCTTGATTTATTCATTTCGGTTATCACAACTAACAGTTTTAAGAACATGACAGAGACCTTGCAGCAGACATTCGGTTTTAATTTTATTTTATATAGATAGATCTTCAGAATTTTTACATTTATTTGCTTTATTTTTAATGTAGGACAAAGGTGACCTATCATCAGCTTCCTGTTTAACTGTATAATGTATTAACAAGCACAGCTTACACATGACAGAGCTAAATTACCGTAAAGCAAAATAATATATAAACATTATATCACATTTTGAAAAGGATCCCCCACAATACATTTACAACATAATACAAAATAGAAATAAACCAATTTTTTAGTTAGTGTTCTTATAAATTTTATAGCATATTACTGTTTCTCTAGTTTTCTCAGTGCTAACGTGCAAGTGAAGAACACTTTAACATTCAATTTGGGATGAATACAGACTGGGATTGTGAAATGCTATGTAAGTATCAAGGTAATAGTTTAATGAAGGTACTATTTCATATGTAACTTCTGTAATACTTTATGGTCCCAGTTTTAAAAACAAGGAAAAAGAGAACTGAGTTATCAGAATTTGAGAGGCAGTGAGATTTCTGATATAAATTAATCTAAATCTTCTCTTCATAGATGAAGAAACAGTTCCCCCAACAAGTAAGCCCCTTGGTCAAGGTCACACATCGTGGTGCAGTGAGAAGACCTAGAATTTAGTCAGACCTGGATACTGAGCCAAGCTCTACCCCTTACTGTGTTACGCTATAGATGTTACTATTATCTTTCGATTAAAGATTTATTTATTTTAGAGGGAGAGAGAAAGGGAGAGAGCACACAAGTGGGGAGAGGGGCAGATGGAGAGGAAAAGAGAGTACCCTCAAGCAGACTCCCCGCTGAGCAAGGAGCCCCACACGGGCTACCCAGGAGCTCTTACTATATCTTTGAAGGTCTTAGTTTCTGCATCTGTAAAAAAGATGTAATAAGCATTTCACATGTTTCCATGATGATGAAACTGATAGAGTATTATCATGGTACATACAAGGATGGTAAACATACGTGAAGTTCTATCCTTATTAAAGAAACAGCTACATATGATCCAGGTTTCTCTCGCCTTCTCATCTATAACTCACAAAGGTGATATTCTGCTTAGCTTGGAGTTGCTTAAAATTCAAAATACATATTTTTCCTATATAGTTTTAAAACTCATCCCAATTATGTGACTCTCATAAATTCAAAACTGTACCTTTTGCCATCTACATATTAAATTAGCATAATTAGCTAATCTAAAGGGACTTTAACAAAGCTTTTCCATTCTATTCATTAGCCTCTGCCTTTTTCTCCCTAAGTGAAGTTAATATTTTTTCCAACTGCAAAAATTTTAATAGGGTTAATGAGTGAGTATAATTCTCTTTGTAAATACAAGGGACTGCTAACCTTTATCCTTAGGGGAAATTAAAAATGTTAAGTCAAGTAAAATGTCTCGACTGTGATTACCAAGCAGTCTCTTTCCTGAAAAAATTAGTTTAGTGCAATGATTAAAAAAGGAAAAAAAAAATTGTTCCTTCTTTCAAATAAAGTATGTCTAAACTACAGCCTATAAGAGAAGAATCCTCTCGATTTTATAAAAGAAACTGTATTTCCATTTAATCCAAAGAAAAATTTCACATTACTTACCTTTAAATTCTTTATTATGCATTAATATTAATTTATGAGGAAGAACACTAGAAAGGATGGTCTTAGTTTTCCAAGTATTATGAAGTCATGTCTCTATAGAGACAAATGAGACATAGTGAGAAGAAAATGACAGAGAAGAGCTGGAGAAAGTTCTTTACTATTTCATTTAGCAGAGAAAAAGAACATACATTATAATAGATATACCTCTATACACACATACGTATATACACAGACACGTACATTTTTTTTAGTTCTCTCTACATTCTCCTGAAGAGAAATCTCTCTTATTATAAATGTACCTATAAAGGGCCTTAGACATTTTTACTTATGTTTTACTAACCACAAAACTCAATTTCAGAGATTTTTCTACTGTGTGAAAACGTGACTGACACCTTATCCCTAGTGGCTAGAAGTAAATGGAAATATCCACATTAAGTTACAGAGGACAAAAATTAAGTTGGATCCCACAATGACTATTCCTTTGGAATACGGTGCACTGACATTGCCCTCTAGAATCAGACCACTTGTTAAATGCACTGTAATTGATAACCATGGGGATTCACTAATGCTCTTCCTGAATAATAGAAAACAAAAACGTTGTAGGGATTAAAGGCAACGTGTGAGCCCCAGATGAACTAAAGGTGTACAATAACAACAGCCACTTCAAGGAAAGCACATTCTAACACCCTCCGTCTTTCCTTTCCCAAGAGGTTCAAAGATGAAGTGTACATCGATTTTAGCCAGCTGGAAGAAACGTCTACCATTCCCAAAAGCAAAACGCAGAATAGGATCTCATTCTCTGCCTATAAACAAGCCTGAATATAAATACCGACGATAGTGTCTGTGAAGGTATCAAGAGTCACAGCATAGACATGAGCCAGTACTCCACCTCCTTGATCAAAGGATTAAACAGGTGTCCCTTTAGAAACTCAGAAGCAGGTTTTCCTGCAAGAAAGGTGCTCGTTTCAGAAAGTCACACCAGCTAAAAAGGTGGATATCCACGGTCCTCATTTCTCATTCCTGAAACTACGGTTTTAAGATAAAATCAGTTCTGAACATTAAACATTACTACCCCCAATTTTTAAATAAGGAAACTGCCTCCATGTCCAATTTTGAAGAAACTGCCTCCATGTCCAGTGGCAACCAGGAATATGCAGCAGAACCCAGACCCAAACCCTAGGTCTAAATTCCTTGCCCTTAGCTGAAATTACCACACCAGTCTCCATATACCAGTACACAGACATCATAAACTTTTCTCATTTTTCTACCACACTGTCAAAAGAGTTAAAGGAAACATGAATTATTTCTTGGTTTGTCTATTGTATGACTAAATGCAGACTTGGGTAGGGCTGTAAATATAGTAGAGAATTACTACAGGGATGTTGATATAAACATCCACTCAATTAAAATACAATTACTTCTCACCTTTTATTTTCTGATTTATGTATGATTTTTTTTTTTCCTGAGTTGGTGATAATGCAACAATGAAAACTAGGACACGCCAGTGTGGAACCCATGAAAGAAAGGGTTTGGTGAAAATCTCTCTGCTCACACTTGTAACTCCATGCCAATGGCTTTTAACCATGTGCACCCATATCAAAAAAATGTTCCGTGGAATTCTGGAGTTCCCAACCCTCTGAAGACCATTTATTGGCTCTATACAGGTCCATGTACAACTCAGTTTTATGGGTACCTGAAAGTGCATAGAAAATTATTTTTATTATTAACTCATTCTTTATAAATGTGTAGTCTGGCTGAGAGGCTCAACCCCTTAGGCATTCTTCTCCCCCTCCTTTGAGGTACTTCTTGACAATTGTCTCTCTTGATTGACAGATAGTAGCTGTCCCATCAGGCTCACCCTACTGCTAAGGGCACATTCAAGATCTGGGGAGGCAAAACCACACAGGCGCCAGGCTGAGACCCACAGAGGGCTCCAGGAGTTTGCCTCTTGCTAAGGCTGGTGACTCCCACACAAAGAGAAAGGATTCCGAGAAACCTGAGAGGGGCACCCACTGTGCGACTGGGAAACCAATTAAGAATAAGCTAGTAGGGTCCAAGAGTGAATCTAAGCTCTCCTTACTCATCCCTACTTTTCCTATAATAGGATGGCCTGGGTTTGTTCCTGATCAATTCTGATTTCTTCAGAAACTTCTACTGTTCTATTACATATTATGCATAAGAATTAAATGTCGTTTAACCAAAACCTATCTTTGCTTCCATCCCAGCTTAAATGAAGCCTAGGGGAAAAAAACACACTTGTTAATGAGTTTAAAGCAAAGACACTTTTTAATCTGTCATCTGGTCAAACTCAACCATCAAATATACTTTTCTAAGATTCCTGCTCCTATATCAAGTTTTGATCAAAAACAAGAAGAAAGTCTTATACATGCAAATAATAGATAAAACCACACACTGAAATTGATCATAGAAAGTTTTTTTTTTTTTGCTTATGTTTATTTAATGAAGTTATTTGTGTAGAAATACGATTATCCCAAATGGTACAGCTTCTCTAACCAACAACTGCTAAACAGAAGATCCCTGCTATATTATTTTTTTAACACACAATATTATATATGGGAGAAGCAGATGGTGAATGTCAGCTTGGCACCATTCCACCATCTGCTCTTTGTATTGCTAGTCAAGTTCAGGGTGTTATATAAGGAGAGAGAAAGACAATGATATTGTTGAAGCCAAAGCTAGTCTCCTTCCTTGAGCTCTCCCAACATTTGCAGTATATATGCCAAGTACTTCCAAGGGCAACGACTTATCTGTGATACAGATGATCTGTTTTAATTTAATTTTATTAAACAAAACCTAAATAAAAACATTCATTTCTAAAGCCCCCCGCAGATATTTTCTGGTCAAGAAAAAGAAAGAGTAATTGATCTTTAAAAACCCATACTTAACAACAACAACAAAAAACAGATACAGAAAATAGATTGCATATACCTCAGGAGGCTACATGACAAGAAGAGCAATAAAGCATAAATACTCTTGCTGAGTTTGGTTTTCGTTTGCTGCTGGAAAACCGGAAGTCCGTTAACGAAGGAAAATCTTCGCAGCATGCTGGCTTCCCATCCAGCTGTAGTACAAAAGTCGGGATATTCTGCATCATCATATAACCTTGATCTCACAATTACTTTTATGGTTATTGTACTGAAATTTCCAACAATGAAATCTGTACTACTTAGTAGACCTCATATACTTAAGATCAATTTCAGGTTCTCCTTTCTTTTAAAATCTATTTCCATGTGAATGCCATAAATATTATTCATGGCAACACGTACAAGAAAATGATCCTACACTGGCTGATTGGCCTCTGCTGGACCCTGAGCCCAGGCCCCACTGAAGGCAAAAGCAGGCAGAGGAGGCAGGAGAAGGGGCAACCCGGAACCCCTCCAGAGAAGCAGGGAGGAAGCAGCAGACGGGACCACATGTGAGCCAAGGCTCCAAGACCCCAGTGTATGCTTCAGTGTCCCATCTGACTTCATTTCAAAATATAAATTTGAAGTAAAAATGGTTTAAAAGGTCAAGATGGTGAGTGCAGAGCATGACATACCAAGCCTGGAGCCATACGCTGAGTTCCAGACCATTTATGATATCACTGGTTACATGCCCATGCAGCTGCCCTTGACCTCAAAACAGAAACACCATTATTATCTCCATTTTACAGATGAGGAAACTGAAGCACGGAAAAGATGATGAACTCCCCAAAGTTACCCAGCATATAAATGGCAGAGTCAGGATTCAAATTCAGACAGCATTCAAATGAAATCCTGACCCTGAGTGTCTATGCTCTTTACACTGCCCTAAAAGGAAATTTAGAGAAATATATTTTGAGTCTCTCATTATCTCTCTATTATTTCTAAATGATTATTTCTAGTCTATCCATATCTAGAGGGAACACATACAACTGTTAGTTACAAAATCATATACAAAAATAAGAGACAAATTCTACACTTTCTCCATTATGAAAATAAGACCCAGATAAAGAAAAGTGACTATTTGTTGATTTTCATATCCAGAAAAGAAGAAAGGAGGGGAACTATACTATATGTATTAGTAGTATATACACACCTTTTATATTGATTTCAAATATCTGATAAGTTATATTTAATGTCAAATTTACATGAATACCTGTGTTCTCAAAACAGCATTCTAAGTGTGATTCCAAGATTTTCAGAAACATGAGAATTACTGTCAGTACTTGAATCCCAAGCAATCCTATGACATCTCTCTGGCACATTCACATCTTTTTTCTGTACATTTCTTCTCCTCCTTGCTCATTATCTCCTACGATCCCAAACACCTGGTATCATCATCCTATCTAATTATAAAGAGTTTTCTATTTCCCTATCACTTATACCAATAAAAAATTCCAATGACCCAATCAGTTCATTCATTTGTTCAATGCATATTAATTGGACAATTCCGATTTGCTCTATAGGCTGTAAATTGCATGTTTGCAGATTATCTGAGTAAGCTAACTTATTAATTGATAAATTATAACATTATGATTTATTTATATTGATTTTTTATTTTTAATAACATTATGATGTGAAAAAGAGTACTAGCATTTACTCATGCCCCACCTGCCACACACTGTTCTGGGCTTTCCAATGAATGACTCAGTCTTGTATCATATGAGTATGTATATGTGAAAGGAACAGAGGGAAAGACAGCACCTGTCACCTAGGATCTGCCTTAAAAAAAGAGAAATCAATTCTAGTTTTCTCAGTGGGGATATGGCAAAGACCATGTCCTAGGAAATTAGAAAGTACAGGCAGTCACTTTATCCTGTAGTTGCCTTTTCCTTCCCACCATTTGAGTTGTAACCGCTTGACTTCATTTCTACAGTAATAAGGCGTTTTAGAGCTGTACAATGTTACTTTTTCATAAGGAAATCATAAAATAAGCTTCAAATCTACTTTATTGTTAATCTTTTTCTTCCACCTCTTTTGTTTTTAAGTAGGATATGAATCCTTTGAACTATTTTCTTCTTTTCGTCTACACTATTGTCAATGGTTAAAATAATGGTAAATTACCAATATGTCTAACAATGTATATTCTTTTCTGCCATTGGATCTAGTTTTTATCTTTTACTCACTACTCTTGCTATAGTAATAGTTTTATTGAAAACATGTATTACAAATTGTAACAAATACAGGTACAGATTCTTAATAGAGATTTGTTATTAGCCCAGTATAGCTACTGAATTACTTTGCTATCAAACCACAGTCAGAACTGACAGAGTTAACTTTTTAAAGATCATCTACTGTCAGAAAAGTTTGATACCAACCAGGAAAAAGGACGTTATCTTTCAGGTTACAATATTAAAGTCAGCAAAGCGCAATCTCAGCTATTGTTCATTCTGGCAAATCACCAGTGGCTGGGTGATTTACAACAGGTTACTAATTATATGATAGCACATAAACATCACTAGAAATTTCAAATGTCCACCTGCTAGAAGTGTAACTACATGAGCTGTAAAAGCAGAGAAATCATGATCACTGGCTGACTACAAAGGCAAATATTTGGTTAGCAAGCCTGCCTGTTCACTAGTGTTAGTATTCACCGATATCAAATAAACCATATCCACAACAGAAATTTCCATTTAAATGACTGTTAACAAGTCTGATGAAGTTAAACTGATATGATGATTGCAGAATTTTAATGATGGAAGGAGTCAATAGACCTGTTATAAAACAGCTGTGTGTGTTGGGAATGTTTGCCAGTGGGATTGTCTGGTTCCATGAGTGGCATGGTAATCTTAGAGTTGTGTCCTAGGGTAGCAAAGTTAGCCACGAAGAGTGAGAGAGACAGTGAGGACAGAGAAAAACTGGCATTTACTGTGCGCCTACTATGAACTAAAGCTTGAACTAGATACTTTCAAGTATATTAATTTGTTTAGTATTCTCATTAATGCTATAAAGTTTATCATTGCCATGTTTTTTACACATGAATAAACAGAAACTGTGAAAGATTAATTTTGCCAAGGTCACTCACCTGGGGGAAAGGAGTGGGAGATGGTTCTAAATACTCCTCACTGTGGAACCCATCCCCTCCCTGCTTTGTGCCTTTCCACAAGTCCCTCTAACCTTCTGAGACTGTTACCACAGCTTTACAATGAGCCCTGAAGAAGTATCCATGTTATTATTTACAACTGATTTTTTTCATTCTGTTGTCCTTTCTTATTCCTTTATAAATGCATGGGGGAGGTTTGCTTACTAGAGATAAGATGAATGAATGTTCCAAAGAGGAAATCATTAAAGAAATGAGTTGGTTAGTTACTTTCATCCTAAGGAAGAGAGTTAGGGGTCTCCATCTCTGCATAGAAAGCATCTTGTCAGGGGCGCCTGGGTGGCACAGCGGTTAAGCATCTGCCTTCGGCTCAGGGCGTGATCCTGGCGTTATGGGATCGAGCCCCACATCAGGCTCCTCTGCTATGAGCCTGCTTCTTCCTCTCCCACTCCCCCTGCTTGTGTTCCCTCTCTCGCTGGCTGTCTCTATCTCTGTCAGATAAATAAATAAAAATCTTTAAAAAAAAAAAAAAAAGAAAAGATCTTGTCAGTCTTCCAGGTTCAGTGACTGAATCCAATGAGCAAATCATCACTCATTATATTTGACACTTGGAATTTATCAGTTTGTTGTAAAAACCACGAATATTCATTGCTTTGTGGGCTGTGCTTACCTCACCTATAGTGTGCAAAATAGGGACTATCCCTTTACTATATAAACAGTATTTATTCCATAAGACTGTTCTAATAATTAAATGAATCAATATATGTAAAATAATTAGAACAGTGTCTGGCATGCAACATGCTCTATGAAGTGCTATTTATTTTTATGATGTTGGATAATGTACCCCTTCATCCACGAAACATGCAGAACATTACATAATTCCTGATAATATTAATGGTTGTGTAAAAGGATTCATGTTTACCCATAAACATACCTTTTATTGATTTGTTTATATTTGGTCTAAAAACATTAATTACTGAAAATGCACTACTTGTATTTAGAATGTATCCAGGAACATCTTCAATTTTTTTTTCTCTATCTTCTATTCAGAAAATTCAAAATGTATTATCCTTGTTTCCCAAAAATGACCAGAAATAACTCCCCTTCAAACTATGTAAAGAAATGAAACAGTGTTCAAAACAAATGTATTAATATTTTATGGCCTACTTGCCCAGGGAGATGAAGGCATACAAAATTGGCTGCAGGCAAATAGAATCCAGTCAGTCTTTATCATAAGAATAAATTAATATATAAATGAGCAAGTAATTATTTAAAAAGAAGGTATGATCATGGTAGTAGTGAAGCATTCAGAAGAATACAAAATCAACTAGAAAAACAAAATCCCAACTTTAATCAAGAACATTAAATCTGAAGGACAACTAGGATAGCCCCATAAATTTACTGAC
>NC_048228.1:28830443-28953372 GCF_002007445.2 Ailuropoda melanoleuca | reverse complement strand
CATCAGGCTCCTCTGCTATGAGCCTGCTTCTTCCTCTCCCACTCCCCCTGCTTGTGTTCCCTCTCTCGCTGGCTGTCTCTATCTCTGTCAGATAAATAAATAAAAATCTTAAAAAAAAAAAAAAAAAGAAAAGATCTTGTCAGTCTTCCAGGTTCAGTGACTGAATCCAATGAGCAAATCATCACTCATTATATTTGACACTTGGAATTTATCAGTTTGTTGTAAAAACCACGAATATTCATTGCTTTGTGGGCTGTGCTTACCTCACCTATAGTGTGCAAAATAGGGACTATCCCTTTACTATATAAACAGTATTTATTCCATAAGACTGTTCTAATAATTAAATGAATCAATATATGTAAAATAATTAGAACAGTGTCTGGCATGCAACATGCTCTATGAAGTGCTATTTATTTTTATGATGTTGGATAATGTACCCCTTCATCCACGAAACATGCAGAACATTACATAATTCCTGATAATATTAATGGTTGTGTAAAAGGATTCATGTTTACCCATAAACATACCTTTTATTGATTTGTTTATATTTGGTCTAAAAACATTAATTACTGAAAATGCACTACTTGTATTTAGAATGTATCCAGGAACATCTTCAATTTTTTTTCTCTATCTTCTATTCAGAAAATTCAAAATGTATTATCCTTGTTTCCCAAAAATGACCAGAAATAACTCCCCTTCAAACTATGTAAAGAAATGAAACAGTGTTCAAAACAAATGTATTAATATTTTATGGCCTACTTGCCCAGGGAGATGAAGGCATACAAAATTGGCTGCAGGCAAATAGAATCCAGTCAGTCTTTATCATAAGAATAAATTAATATATAAATGAGCAAGTAATTATTTAAAAAGAAGGTATGATCATGGTAGTAGTGAAGCATTCAGAAGAATACAAAATCAACTAGAAAAACAAAATCCCAACTTTAATCAAGAACATTAAATCTGAAGGACAACTAGGATAGCCCCATAAATTTACTGACGGGAAAAAAAAAAAAAAAGCACCGTAGAAAATAGTAGCTAAGGAAAACTTCACAAAACTTCACTTAAGAAATTGGACACTGAAGAGGATACTTAAGGAATGATCCAAATGGAGTATCACTGAAGTGAAGGAACTCTGGGCTATACCTCCACAGGCAATGTGTTCAAAATATCTGATGAACCAACGAACCAAAGGCAAGCAAAAGAAAGAGAAAGTAACATCCGAGAGGAGGGCTGCTGCCTTGTCCACACCTAAGTCTTCTTCTTGGATAAGAAAGTAATCGCTATGATCCCTCAAATCTGTCAGTGTCACAGAAACTAACTTCTGAGTTGGAAACAGCAGATATCATCTAAATTCCTCCACTTGGGTGGGAAATGTCTGATTTTGTCACAAAGCCATGAATACCTCTCTCTCTGGGAAACTGTCCATTTCTTTGAAATTTCTCTTTCTTATTTGCTTACTGCAGTGCTAAAATATTTCTCTGCCACCACTCCCTTCCAGGTCTCCTGCTCATCCCTTCCCCAGAGTCCTAGTAAGTCTTCCTTTGATAAAACTCAGAAAGGAGAAACCTTGCCTCTTCTCTCAAGCTTGCCAAGGAATTCTTCAGTTTCCTTTCTTGAAAGAAATTGAATCCCTAAGAAATTAAGTCTCTGGGAAGAACCCAGACAAGCATACTGTTGATTCTGGAAATCCAACAAACCACTCCAATTTAGAATTTCCACCAAGGTTTTCACAGTGCTGAAGGAAGTATCCAGTATATGCTGGAGTCAGAAGATCTGTCTTCTGTTTTTGAAACATCTAGAGATAAGATTATACCTTTTAATCTGTTCTGGGTTTCCCCATCTACCAAAAACGGGAACCAGAGGTTTTCTTCAGTTTATATTTAAATATTTTTATTACTCTGAACACTTCCTTCTCTTTACTCTGAGGAAAACAACACTACAAGTTCTTTGGTCCTCCTGTATCATCTTCTTCACCACCCCACATGCCAACTGTTTCTTCTCATGTGTCCCTGAGATAAATTCAACTTTAGAAACTCATCAGAACGTGGGTCATGACCCCAGCTGTTATGAATCTCACTGCTGAGCATTTCCTTTTCCATTTCATGCTCTCCTTCTTACTCTCCCAGGTGACAAGTCGACACTCATTCATTCAGCAAACATCCACAATGAGTCTGGATGCCACTCGGACCAGGATCATCAGGGATATCAATAAATCCCAAGAACATCAATCCTTCCTCCACCCCCATAGACCAGTCCCCGCAGTGCAGACCATGACCTTACAGCTGTCGTCTTTGTTATACCAACTAAGATTTTTCTTTCACGGGAGCTAGAAATGACGTATCTCAGTAGTAGCTTGACGAATGTACTCGTGAGTGTATCCGTCATGAAAAACAAGCTACCTGGTTAGAATTATTAAACACATCATTGTAACACCAGATTTATTCACAGTGCTACACTGAAATCATTATGCTCATAACAACTTACAAATTCTGAAAGGTGTTTTAGATGGCTTGTATAAAAACTATCACACCATCCTAAAAGATGCTGACTTCTCAGGGCAGTTGATCTAAACTGCCAGATTGAAATAAGAATGTGAATCTTCTGTCAGATACCCCCTTCTCTGAAATGGCTGCATTCTGGGTAGGCTCCTGCTTCAGCAGCCAGACAGCCCGAGGATTTCCCATGGGAGCCACACAACCCATGTCTAAAGTATATGCTAATAAAATGCTAAAAGCCGTCGGGGCACAGAACCTAAGAAACTTCCTGACCAATTTTAATACTAATTACTCTCCTTGCAAGGCAGAAACTGCTGTTTTCAGCCTCGTCCAGTTTTAGCTAGATGACCAGTTTAGAAAGCATGATTGTAAAAAGGTAGTTTCACGGACGCTAGTTTCTCTTAATGACTCATCTTCAGCGGCACAGGCTTCTGAAGACGCGGCAAATCATACCAACAAGAAAGGTGCAATATTTCTATTCTAATAAAGATCTTGGCATCATGGGGTTTCATAGTGTCTCGTTTAAATATTCCCTTGGATAATTCTGAGATGACATAGAAATTATGGTGTGTATGTGTGTGTGTGTGTGCAGGATTAGAAATGTAATACGTTAGAACTTTCTTAAGGCGTTGGCTTCCTCTCTAGTCTTACAAAGCATTTCATAATCAAAAAAAAAAAAAAGAGAGAGAGAGAGAGAGAATTCAAAATTTAACACAAACTTTAAATGACCTAATAAACTCATTACTCAAAATAGCGTATCTGACTTCACAGGAAATCTTTTACTTTCCTAGTACTATTCTGGTCCACGTAGGACTACCCGGGATCTTTCTCGAATGATAGCTATGTCACTTAAATAAGTTTTATATTAGAACTTTCAAGTGGCCTTTCATCAATAGCAGCAAGTTCCATTTCAACCTTTAGGTAGGACCCTGATAAGTCAAATTACTGACCAAAAAATAAATGTCAGCAACACACTGTAATTTTCCCTCTCTCTTAAAATATAAGTGCAAACTATCTGCCTCTTCCTCTGAAACAACCACCACTGTTCATGTAAAGTGATTCATCCTATAACTCCTCTCTGATGATCTTATAATCACTTCTCAATTATTATCATCAGGTAAATTATCCTTATAAAAGATGTTAATTTCTGTTTCTGATTAACATTGTCACCTACTTTCTGATTATTCCCATCTAGAATAAGCTGGAAGGGAAGATCCATTAAAGTAAACCACTTAATTACTTTCAGTGTCCCAGGGATACATGAGCTCTAACAAGAAAAAATAAGAAAGAAAAAGGTTAGAGACCTCGCTTTCACAGAGAGAACACCAGCCAGTGGAACAAAAGAACCAATGATTTTTAGCTCACAGGCAAGATAACAACAATATTCTCACTCACTTTTACTGAATATTTACTACAGAGAGTCTCCAGCTAGGCACTTTCTATGTATTGTTTTACTTAATTTTCATGAAAGTATATAAAGTAGGTACCATTAATATCTCTAATTTAGAGATAAGGAAGCTAAGGTCTGGCAACCCAAGTTACTTAACCAAGATCAAAACAGGTCAAAGTGTCAAAGTCAAGGCCCTCTTACAACATATGGGGTAACTCTTTCAGGAAGGAGAAAAGTCCTATAGTCCGTTTTCAGTCATAGTGAAAGTATATCATGGAAAATTCCATAAAAGGAGGCAACAACACACATATTTAACCTCGAGCACTCCAGAATCAAACCCTTACATTGTACTCTTTAGTATCTTTATAACAATATATTCTATCTTAATGTAACATGATCACTCCATAATTTTTATAACTGTTTCAAACTCTTTAAAGGCATATCTCAAACACCTGTAGTTCTTTCAAAGCATTTGCAAACATCACCTAGTAATTGCTTTTAGTACACCAATCTGAAAAATGCATGCACTATCCTTTATAAATTACTAACGTAGTACAATTTTTTCACTTAAAAAAATCAGAATTTTATTTTCTTCGAAGGTATCTAATGGAAGATACCATTGCAGAACATTGGCCAGAGATTTACATATTATTTAGAAATACCTAATTAATCATGGGCTCTGCAAATTCCTTCCTCTGCAAGTTAATTATAGAATCATCATGACTTCTCTCGCACATTCTTCTGAAGATCTCATTTTAAAATTGTTTGGCTATATGTGTGTGGTTAAAACCCCCTCCCAAAAAAAGCTATCGGAAGAAAAATCAAGCATTAATGCTTATTCTCCGCAGAATTACTTAATCTACTCTTATTTCTATTTCCCCTAGGATTACAGTATGAAATATTCAGGGATATTACTAACCTTGCTATATTATAAAACAAAAAAATGATTTTCAAAGATTTTTCTAAGAATCATTCAATGAGTTAAATATTGACCATGGGCTAAGGTCGAAATAAAGACTGACTTTTTAACATAACAGTTTTTATATTAAATTGTTTTTCTTTAGTAGAATAGGAGGAACTTACCAACCCTCTCCCTTTACTATTAACCACTCTGCAAATAGGCAATCAAAGGCAATGCTATTTACATTTTATAGAAGCACTTTAAGTGAAGTAAATAATAGGAGTACACACATATCCCCATAGCCTTCATCCTCATTCAGATTATGAAAATATTCTAGGCTGGTGTAGTGTAAGACACATTCCAATTAAAATATCCCAAAATTAAGGGTAGATATGAAATTATATAAATTGTTGAAGCCATTCATTTTTATTTCGTTTTCAGTTGTTGGTTTTTTTTTAAAAAAGATTTAATTTTTTAGAGCAGTTTTAGGTTCACAGCAAAATTGAGAAGATACAGACGTTTCTCGGGTGCTCCCCACCCCCACACATGCATTAGCAACATCACTCACCACAGTGCTATACTGAGCTTTTTTTTTTTTTAGGTTGGGAAAATTGTATTTGGCTATAAGTGGATGCTTATGTTTTCTTAAATTAATAATAAAAATAGAATTTTATATGTTAAGAGCTAGAGGGAACCTTAGTGATTGCTTAATTTGAGCTTCTCATTTTACAGAAAGGAAACTGACACAAAGGCAGGTAAATAAGTTTCTGAAAGTCACAAAGTTAGGGGGCCCCTAAACATCCGAGGCTATGATGCAGGTCTCCTGACTCGCATGGTTTTAATTACCCGGAACTATAGCATGTTCCATAACTTTCAGCTATATATATTACCTTAGCAGAATAATTAGAAAAATGCAAATCAGGCTGGTGTTAGCTAGAACTATCCATCTGACCACCTTACTCCCATAGTTAGTGGGCCAGCTACTTTGCTGAGAAGAAAATGTGCATTAAACTCTATGCCCGTGGTTGACCCTGTGGCCCTGGTATGCTCTCTTAGGCGGAGGGGGGCTCAGAGGAGCCAGAAGGGAGGAGGGGGTGCAGGAGAGCAAGCAACTGAAGAGAAACAAGGCTGAGAACCACCCTAATTCACAGCACACATGAAGTTAACCTACTTACGATGCCCCATGCACACACACATACACGGGTGTGCTGTGTGTACGTACTTGAGAGAATACATGTAAGTTGAAGTTTCTATCCCATATTCATGGGGATATTTTCATTTATTCAGCTCTCGATCTTAACACGCAAAGTCCTAGGACAAATATCTATCACTAAGCAATAGCTATTGCAGAGTACGTGAGCATATGCAAACTTCTGTCCATCCCAGAAAATGTTAGACTTATAAATGACTTAACTGTTAGTCCTTAACCCCAGCTGAACACTTAAATTATCTGAAGAGCTTCTACAAAACACCAATGCCGGACCCCATCCCAGATCAATTACATCAGAATTTCTAAGAGTGGGGGCTTGGCAACAGTGCCATTCTTGTCTCGTTACTCCAAAATACTTTACATCTCATTCAATGATTAATCAACAAACAAATGTTTTTGACTACCTCATTCACAGAGGGCAATCTGATAGTCCTCAAGAATATAAAAAATAAGAAGACAAGTTAGATGTGTTTCTTACCTTCAAGGAGGAGAGCTTTCTAAAATTCTGGGTTCTTACATTCCACTGTCAACGTTACATTTCTACTTCAATGCCATCCTGAGGTTTTGGGGGTTTTGTTGTTGTTGTTTTTACCATAATTAATGGCAAAACGTCAACCCTCCCACCCCACACACACATGAAGTTCAGAGTCCCCTGCTCAACACTAGAAGCACCTCTCCAGACTGACAATGATCCATTAATAAATGGTCAGTTCCTTCGTTCAGGCAGGGAAAACCTGTGTAACCACATTATCATCTAATCCATGCTAGCTTTAGTGTGTATCGTGTCCGTGAAGGTACCATTCAAGAGTTTTATTAAAGTGGAACAGAAATTAGATCTACGCAAACTGTCTCCTTTTGATCACTCTTGTCACTTTACCAAATCACTAAGTGAGGTCATTTGGGTTGACACAGATGATGGTGACAAGAGTCCTTTACACAGCATATCACAATTGCTAGGAAGAGTCTCCATCCAAAGCTATCTTTCCACAAGATTATCTTCATGTACCAAATCTCATACTAATTAGCATATTTGTCCTTAAAAGTAGACTTTGAAACAGGCAGAAAAAATGTACTGTACCTTCACTTAGAGTATTTCATTCACACTTAATCAAATAAAGCATAAATATATTTCCATATTTTTTGTCCACACAAATTCCTGCAAGGGAGGTATTGTTTCTGTTTATCTCAGTTTTTGTTGTTTTTTTTTTTAATGACCCAGCACTCGATTAGTAAAAAAAAAAAAAAAAATACTGTAGTTAACAATTATTCAACAGAAATTGGCTTTTTTAAATCTTTAAAACAAAAACTGAAATGACTTTTGAGGGCCACAAAGGAGAGCAAAAAATTTCCTCTCCAACCTTCTTCATGAACTGTTTTTGGAAACCAGCAAGCAGCTACTATTTAACATATGGAAAAATGCACATAGTACAAATGCACATAAAATTCAGTTTATTGTGCTAACCTTGGTCTCTCAGTCTCAGAGTTAATCTAGATTCTAAACGCCCAGTTGCACAGGCCAGCAGGCCAATGACCCTTAATTTCTCATAGTGGTTTGTCAAATTCAAAAAAATCATTAAACAAATATCTCATTTAATCACCAAAGAAAGGGTAGCAAACTCAAATATCTATGGGAGCCAGGGGAGCAATGTAACTAAATGTGTCTGTGGAGGGAAGAGGAGATAAAGACACTGAGGTGAGGTTCTGGCAACACATGCCCTTATTAAAGAAGGCAGCTGGAAAAAATCAGATTTGATGTGAAAACTTCAGAATCCTGCATGTTGAAACTAGTGTAAACTGTATAAATCTCTCTGGAGGCCAAATAATTCTATCTGAGCTGGGAGGCTGACTTCATCTCTGATCTAGATGATAAAAAGAAAGGCAATTCCAAAGAGGAACAAAAAAATTCACATTACCACTGATTTCCATAAACATTCCACTGAACCTTGTCAACCCATGTGCCAATGCCACACGGTCCGCTTTCTTCAAGATATTCAAGATATTCCATCTTGAGTTCTCCCAACTGGTTTGGCCTGAACCCCTAAGAATGTTCTAATAAATATAGAACATAGGCAAAAAGAAGAGTGAAAGAGTGAACCTTTTTTTTTTTTTTTTAATGAATGGTGATTCAGGCAATGGATAACTGAACATGAATCACTTGGAAACATGAATAAATATAAACAGTGAGTTTTTGCTCACTCATGCTCTCGCTCTGTTTTTGTCAACATCTGGGGGGAAGAAGCTGAATGAAAGGTAAGGAGTGACTAAATTCCAAAGTAAAATCATAAGCCAAATAAAAATCATTACAAGAGTAACAACGGATACACAAACACTGCCCTCAAACCCAACATAACCCATTTAACATGATTCCAAATGAGTAAAACTGAACTGACAAACTGCACTGGTCGTTTGCGCATAAGAAGGAGGAGGACTTAATTATGTAATACAGGTGAATAAATCAAGGAAAGAGATGTGGACAAATGTCTCTACAGTAATCCCATTTGCATGTTCTATCTGGAAAAAAATACTGTATTTTTACAAATGTATTTGTGACATCATACTAGAGGAGATGTGGAATTTATATGTTATCTCTACTGAGCAGAGATATTCTACAAAAGTAGCATAATGTTATACTTCAACAAGCTTACTTTCTTACCAAATGCTTTAGATAGAATAACTGATAATTCCACACTGTTTTTAAAGTTTCTTCTCTCCTCCCATCTACCCTACTGTTCACCAAAATTCTACATTTTCTTTCATTCACCCCATACTCTTATTCTTTTCCTAAACAAATGAGTAAATCGAATTCAAAGTAAATATACTTTTTCAATGAGGTTATTAAATTCAGATATAGTCCTGGCTATGCGATGGCTGCTAGCAAATTATAAAAAATGGGTTCATTATTATAACTGAGTGACTATCTAATGTCTCTTATTTAAAATCATGGTGTTATTAACTCCGTCTACACGAGGCACAGCTTAAAAACAAAATTTAAAAGCTACAACTAAGAATTACTAATAAAGTTTCAAAGAGAAGTCAAGGTTGGGACCAACCTGAAGACAATGGCTTCACATGGACAGACTCAGAGACAATGTGATGACAAATAAAAGTAGGGTCCACACTGAAATCTCCCAACTGAACCTGAGTTCAACTCGTGAAAGCATTTTAAATTAAGGGTTAATTGTATCAAACAGAAACACACTAACAGAAGAAAGATACGAGATATTCTGAGAGGACGGATAATAACTGCTCAGTAATTGTTGATTACTGATGTCCTCTCCATCTATAGTATCCGACCAAGTAATTCTTGTCTATAAACAAACCAAATACTGTAAGAGCATGAGACACCCCTGCACCAGATGACCACCCTGGCTGCTTTTTTCAAACAGCTGACAGGGCTATGACGTAGTGAGATAAACATCTTTTCAGCAGTCTGCCTCTCCCCTGGGGTTTCACTGGTTACCCAGAAATGAAATAATATGTATGTATAGATTTCCACACCCTCATCCAGATGGGGAGGACTCTATAAAATGGAACTCAGTTGCCTGTTAGAAAAAAATATATATATTAGTAGATAATTCATGTACTGAACAGAATACACATTAGATATAGGATAAGTGAATGGTTCATTTCAAAGTTGAATAAAATTCTTCCATTAAATTAAAAGGCTTTCTTAAGTCAACGTAATACATAATATGTATGAATTATCCATTAATGTGAATAAAGGTGTTTTTTTTTCAACCAATGTTTATTCAGGGTGGAGGAATTGCTAAGAATTGTATTACATACTTGGGGTTACACTCTGGTGGGAAACACAAGTAATCAAATAATTACAGGACAGAAGCTGTGCTATGACATCTGCTTTGAGAGCCATAAACATAAGGTGCAGTAACAGAAATACTTGGAGCCCACATTGTGCTAAGACTGGCAGGGGAAAGTGTAAGGAAGAATGGTTTCTGAAGGAGGGGACACCTAATCTGGCAACGAAGGGGAGGGAAGGGTGTCCCAGGCACATGGAAGACCATGTGCCAAGACTCTGAACCAACAGTAGGTCTGGCAGAGAAGAAACAGAGATTCGGTAATAGAGGGGCTTGGGCTTTGTCCTCTAATAAAAGGAAATCATCAAAAGACTTTAAGCAAAGGCATAGTACCCAAGGCAACTTCTAAACGGCATACTGCAGCTACTGAGTTGCGTCAAAATTGCCTTTACCTTAAATACCAGCGCTAACAGTTAAATCCATATAACATCTGAAATCAGATTCTAAATAATTTTTAAAAATCGTACCCCCATCTATTGTAAATAATGGACTCAATGAATATTTCCTGAAGGTGGAAGTGTGCTTTGAAGAAAAAGAAAAAACAATAACTTTGAGAACTGGGATGGGGTGGGCAGTCAGGACAAACAAAGGCACAGAAAGGGGACATGGGAAAGAGAATGGCATGCTCTAGAAAGCGAATAACTGAACCTCTTTCTGAGCATAATAGGATTTCAGTCTCAAAAAAACTTAGCACAAAAAAAAATGATAAGGTGGTAGGAGCGCCTGGGTGGCTCAGTCAGTTAAATGTCTGCCTTTGGCTCAGGTCATGATCTCAGGGTCCTGGGACTGAGTCCCATGTTGGGCTCCCTGCTCAGTGCGGGGGAGCCTGCTTCTCCCTCTCCCTCCGCCCTGTTTGTGCACTCGCTCTCTCTTGCTCTCTGTCAAGTAAATAAAATCTTTAAAAAAATGATAAGGTGGAAAGGGAGATTAAATGCCTTCAATTTAAGTCAGCCACTAATGGGGAACAACTGAAACACTGTGAACTGAAGACTGACAAGTTCAGTGAGAAAACCTACCATGTCTGCAGACAAGTGTGCAGGGGAAACTAAAATTATATAAGGAAACTTTTAACGTTCTTGTTAACATTTTCAGTTTAAATAAATAATTTCCTCTTTTTCAAGGATACACTAAATGGCCGGGATTAAAAACAATACGGAGAAGAAAAAAATCTGTACATTCTCATAATGTCTATTTGCAACTAAGGCAAATGAGAAAGAGACATTGTTTCTTTACTACAAAAATATCTGCACACAGTGAATCCATCAGTGGAAGAAATCTGAAACAAGAAGGTAAAAGTCATCACATTTTAGTGATCACATTCTTCAATTGGTGCCTACTGACTAACGGGATTTCAGCAATTGCAAGGGAGAATTCTGGTCTCTTGGCTCTTTCTCGGGCTCCCGTGCATTTCAACCACAAGGCTAGAATCAACTAGAACACAGAGAACTATCTTCATCTAGAATAGTACCTTGGATATGGCAGAATCACCATGAAGAGCCGCAAGTCAGAGTCAACAACACAAAGTAACACTGAGGTCATTTAACTGCTCCTGAACCAAAGATAATAAACTTTCAGCTTTACGTCACCTCCATAACTAGACAAATGTAAGGAAGACTCAAATCCCATAATATCCTAATAGCGTATCACTTACATGAGTGTGCTGAGATACGCTAGGACTAACACATGAGCCACACATGTCAGTTAAGTACCTGTGAGCCAAACGTCCAAGACTTACACGTATCCAAAGTACCTTCCTTAATAGCTTCATGGAAAAAAAGCCAAGGACATTATCATAATTTGATTTCTATGTCATGTTCATGAACCTGATATCTTGGTATTTGATTCTTTTAACTCAGTTGGCTCATGGGACTGGCACTAAACATTAGCTGCCCAAAGTTCATAAATATTATTTGTTCAGTCCAGGAAAAAACTGCTATAAAAATTATAGAAGGCAGTCACCAGGGGCACCTGCGTAGCTCAGTTGTTAAGTGTCTGCCTTAGGCTCAGGGCGTGATCCCGGAGTTCTGGGATCCAGCCCCATATCGGACTCCTCCCCTGGGAGCCTGCTTCTTCCTCTCCCACTCCCCCTGCTCCTGTTCCCTCTCTCATTGGCTGTCTCTCTCTCTGTCAAATAAATAAATAAAATCTTTATTGCAAAAAAAAAAAAAAAAAAGAAAAGAAGGCAGTCACCAAATTCACTTACTATGTCTATGACTACCAAATTAGTGAACATTTTACATTTTTGCTGTTAGTTTTTAGCAATGCTGTATTCTGCCTTTAAGGCTTTGTGAAGATGATTGAGGCCCCCCCGAGATTCCACAGCCACAGTCCTCATCAACTCAAACACCCTCTGCCGCCTCATTCCCTCTCCCTTCACTCCTTTCTCCGAGTTCTAAGCATCCCATCTTTTTGCAAAGGGAATGGTCCGCTCATTTTCTTGAAAGTACTTCTTTGCCCAGTCTAGTCCATTGTCTCATCAATTATGCAGAATAGTTCTCTTACATTTTCAAATTCTCTGTGGGGATTGACTCTTTTTCACTCTTTGTATAAAACTTCTCAAGTCCCTTCTATGAAAGAAAAGAAAAAAGAAAAGAAAAGAAAGAAAAAAGAAAGACCTGTCCACTGATCCTGTTCCCTCTCAACATAATACCATTCATTGTGATCGCTCCCCCTTCCTCTGTCTTAAAGATGCAGACCACCCACCCTGCTCTGATTCCTCTCTTCGGCCCACCACCTCACACTCCTACACCAGATTACTTAAATCTTTCTCCCAACGCCTGGCATCCCTGTTTTACTACATGCCCGCTACTCTAACTGCTGAGTGGAAATTTGGGGTCACCCAGGACCCAGTCAGTTGTCCCCTCATGCATGCAGTCACTTAATAAGGTCTCATATTTAGTTGGCATTTCTACCATTTGTCTCAAATATATCCCTCAGTGCCAGTATATTGCTTTAGGTAATTTCTACTTCCACCTAAAACATGGTGACACCCTCACTAACTTGGTCTATCCACCTTTATCAATCCATTGCCTATAATAGGCTATAATAAATCTTTCCAGACTTACAATTATTTACAATTTAGACTATAAATTCCTATATACCCTGACTGTAGATTATTCTTCCAAAGCCCAGCAGCAATCACGCCACTATCTCATTCTAAATCTTTACCAGCTCCACATTCACAAGTGAATTAAATGCAATCATTTTAGTTTGTTACTCAAGGCTTTGCACCGAAAGGCCCCAAACTGTCTCTATCAAACCTACTTCTCTCTAACTCATATTCTAGAATTCAAATAAACAATATTAAGTTGTTATTCCCGTCCATAAAGGCAGGGATAAAGTGCTATTTACTTTTCCCACCTCCTATCATCACAGAAGTGTCATTATTCCAAAAAAAGTGTTGAATAATAATCATTCAATGGACTATCCATTGAATTAATAGCCTAATCAAAAGAAAAAAAAAGAATATAAGTTCTATGCAAAGAGGGAATTGTGTGTGTGTGTGTGTGTGTGTGTGTGTTTAACTGCTATATCCCCATGATCCAGAATACCTCCTGGTATTAAGAGGCGCTCATTAAAAAATATATAAATAAATAAATTTTAAAAAACTAGGCGCTCATTAAGTGGGATTGTTGGAAACTTAGGCGTGCAGTGGAGCGATCCACTTTGTTTTACAGCTGTGAAACACAGAAAGGGAACTGCCATCATAATTAAGCACTTAAATGTGAACATCATGGGGAAGATAACACACAAGTATTTGTAAGATAAGAGTCCAAATGTGGCAGTACTCCAGAAATGCAGTATTAGCAGAAGGAAGGCCTTTACTTAGCCAGCTTCCATAAGCTGGCCTAAGTCTCTCCTAGAACATGGCAACAATTCATAAATTTTCCTTTTTCCCATGGTAATCTCTGCGGCATAGATGGGCTGCAGGGGATTTCATTAAATGTTAGGAGTTTCTACGAATGTACTTAAAGGCACATAACACATGAGATAGTAATGAAAATACATTTCGTGTGCTTCAGAGTATGTTACATTGCAAACAAGTTCTTGAGAATATTACATAAAGACAGCAATTTCCTACAGGGCAAAATGAAAAAGAAGGTGCTGAGTTTATAGCATTTTTATTTCCTAACATCAGTAACTTTTAAAATGGCTATAGCTATTGCATAAAAAGAAGCATCTATGAGATCCGTGAAGAAGCATCCACGAGATCCATTCAAACATGTACACATACACCCATGCAACCACATGTTCTAAAAGTAAAAACTTCATTAGTTCTAAATGTATATCTCAGACTATTGTTCCATCACAAGACATAGAGGAACGTCTAACTTCCCGTACCAGAAAAGGATGTTCAAACTAAACTGACTTCAAACTCGGAGATACAAAGTGAAGGCTCACTGCATTAATACTGTAAGTTCCTAAAAGTATGTTTAGAGAAACGAAACGATTGCTTACCAGTTATTTGAGATGTGCTATGTTACAGGAAATGAGGACCAAAAGCTGTTTTCAAGTAGACCTTCTTGGTCTTTGGAAATGGTTATGTTAAGGAATATCTCCTAGAAATGGCACATGTGTATACTGTCAAAAAGGACCCATCTAACTGCTTCTATACTAACTTTGTTTAACCGGAATAGTTTTTATTTCTTAATTTACAGATTTTTTGGTCCAGTCCCTGATTCCCTACATAAGCTTTAGCAACTGGATAAAATCCATTTCTAATTACCGGCATCGTCATCATTTGCATTCAAGTAAATCATGGCGCAGAAGTCCATTTTGGAATTCTTTACTCCAAAGTAGAGTGATTCTATGAACTTTTAAGAATAGTTCCATAATCTACATGTGGAAATCATTCTAATAATTTTCTGTTAGTCTACCATATTACATGGAATGCCAACTTTCTGGCTTCCAAAACAAACAAGAGCTGTGGTCCTAGCAAAGTTACTATAAACTTACTCATTTTCCTTACATCAAGTCACGCTTCCCTCTGAAAGACATTATTTTGTAGCTAAATTTATAAAATATACTATGCATTATAGTATAAATACCAGACAAAGAAAACAGAAGAAACTCTGTACCTGAAAGGTACACAAATAGGGGTGATTCTATCAGGATTAGGGATGGTGACTAGTTTGAGCTACTGACAAATATACCTGCCACTTCATATACGTGCTCCTCAAGGCCCTAATGTCACACAGACTCTAGTCTCCAAAAATCTGTGCTCCCCACCCACCTTTTCAAGTCCTCTGGGTTTCTCTTTATAGGACTCCATATGTTTTCTATACCACCTTAAGAAAAAAATAGCATTTAGTCAACAATAAATTCATTAGAAATACTAACAATTCATGCATTCAGCTAGACAGTTATATCTAGTGTAATTAAAATCCATTCAACAATTCTTTCTTTCATCCACCAATGACAACTTATTGGTGCCAAGCATAATTGGTAAGTGATAGCTATATATATACCAGCAATTAGAAGTGGAAGTTAATATTTTATGGGTATATATGATATTCTCTTTTCTCATTCTAATTGGAGAAAGCAACCATAAATTTAAAAGGCAGTAAGCACTGGCAATTGTTTACTCATTGGTGAGCCAGCGGAGCAAGAATGGAACACAAATAAAAATGCAATAAATAAGGACAAAGCTTCTGACCTATGGCTTATTTATCTATCATACATGTTGCTTTTAATTCTGGCTTGAATTTGTCTCCTTTTGTGGGGAAGGGGATCTTATCCCACCCCCTCTCATCTGCAGACATGGTTTGTCTTCCTATTACTGCATGAGTCAGCACCACCGGAAATGGACAGCTTCCTGCTGTTTATTAAGAGGCAGTCTTCTCCTCATGAAATGACACAATGTATCTAAATCACAAACAAGGGTAAAAGATGCACCCAAAAACATAGTGGGGAAAAATTACACACACACACACACACACACACCAGATAACAAAAATGCCATTGCTAAACAAACATCGATGTTAATCTTTGATGCAGTTCACTTTTTTAAAACAACATTTAAAATATAACATACTGCTATTATCTTAGTCATTCCTAATAATAACATAATGATGTGACTCTTTTAATTCACTTAGTAATTCTGAATAATACCATTTTTTGAATTAGTAGTTAGGCCTAATTTGCTTCAAAAAGACTTCCCTGACACCCTACTCCTCACACCTGCAAGTTAGGTTAGGTAATTTGACACCTGCTTGTGGACACCTCATTCACCACCCTTAGTCAGTAATATAATATTGAAACTCTGTTTATCTCCTCTACTGTATTTCTTCTAGTTCTGTTATTCTAGTTATAGCATTTAATAATGCTATATACTATTTAGTGAATGTCTTCAATATAGTTGGCCTGTTACATTCATTATCTCATTTAATACCATAACTACTTTATGGAATATTTAGTTCCATTTTATATTCAAAAACATCTACCCATTTTAAGTATTTATACAAATTATAACTAAGCAGCAGTCAGGATTTAAACCCAGTTCTGGTACCTTCCAGAGATGGACTGTCTCATCCTATAATCCACAAGAAGTACAGGAAATTATATAGTATAATAAGGTAATCATATTAAGACCCATTTATCTATTCAATACAAACTTATCCAAGAAAGATGTTCCCAACATTACAGACCATTAGCATATTTCTCTTTAGTACTGATACCTCCCTTACACTTAGAGGCAACAGTACAAAGCACATAGAGTCCAACAACTGGTGCTTCAGTTTCTCCACCTGCACAATGTGGTTAATAATAACACCAATCTACCTCATAAGACTAAATGAGTTGGTATTTGTAAAGTACGTGAAATAGTACTTGGCAGAGTCAAGGACTAGGTAAGTGTTTGTTAAACAGAAGTACTCTCTGTGGGTAGACTGTATCAAACGTGCTTAATGGTAAACTCTGTTGACAGCACAACATGTACTTTATTTATAGAGAAACACCTTGTAACACAAATACTTTTAAACATTCCCTTAGGGCAAGGATGCTAGTTGACAGGGTGGACAAAGCAAACTGTTCCCAGGTGGAAATGAAGAGCTAGCAGCTGGGGTGAAAAGATAACAGAAGAGGAACTAAAATGGCTTCAGACCTTCTCCAAAATAACTTTTTCCAGGTCAATTTTAAAGAATTTGAAGTAGTATCAGACCTTACGATCATCTGTCCATCAAAGTAGGTGAATTTTGTAAGTTTTGATTATGATCCTTCATTTGGTGGCATAATTATCAAGTTAAGAATGGTATGTGTTGGCTGATATTTTGAAAATACGAACTGGTACATGTTACTTCCTAAATCAAGGTTAGTTGTTTGTAACTTCCCAACAGCTGCACAAGGGTTTCTGTTACTCTTAAGGAATTAATGAGCATAATTTCTTCATCCTTAGATTCTATTTCTAGTAGAGAACAATAATCATTAAAACTACTCATTTTATTAAGACACCTCACATTTATAAACCTGAACCCCGGATGTAAGTAGTTTTATTTCCCCTCTATTTAAAAATAAGCTTCACTATATATCAAATCTCTAGGGTCAGAATGAGTGAAGGAACGGAGAGGAAGAATTCCTTCAGAAAGATGGCTAAGGGTGCTTCTACCTACACAGGAATGACAACATCTGCAGAATAAAAGGGGAAAAAAGATGAAATAGGAAAACATGCTGGACCAAAAAGCAATAGAAAATTGACTATTAAAATCTAAATCTTTAAAATTTATTTGAGTAGACACCTGAAAAAAACTTTATACAAAGAAACTACAGAATAACTCTCTAAATAGCACAGAGTAGATTAAAAGAATACATTATAGATGAAAAACTATATTTAAATTTCAGTCTGTTTTACAGTCTTTACTCAATTATTATTGAAAAACATCCCAGCTATTGGGGTGCCTGGGTGGCTCAGTCAGTTAGGTGTCTGCCTTTGGCTCAGGTCATGATCCCAGGGTCATGGGATCAAGTCCCACATCGGGCTCCCTCCTCAGCAGGGAGTCTGCTCTCCTTCTGCCTACTGCTTCCCTTGCTTGTGCCCTCTCTCTCTCTCTGGTTCTGATAAATAAATAAATAAATAAAATCTTAAAAAAAAAAAAAAGAATCTAGAAGTAATCTTATTTAAAAAAAAAAAAGAAAAGAAAAGAAAAGAAAAACACTTCAGGTATCATTTTGCTACAACTTCCAAACTCTTCAATTACTTTATTTCAACTAATGAGACTTAAGATCTGTTGAATTATTTAGTAATTCAGGACAAAATTTATTCTGCATGAATGCTAAACCAACATTAATGTCCGATTTCCCAATTTCTCTAAAGAAATGAGACACTTCCAGTTCATAAGTATGCCTCCTTTACTTAATCTTTTCATTTACTGTATTATGGCATGAAAGTGATGGGTTATATAAAGAAAATACCTGAAGCATTTTCCACATTAGTAAAATCTTCAGGACTTTCTCTGCCTTTAGAGAAAGCCCTCCTTCCCACAAGTCTAGTCTATATAATTCATTTAATGTTTCACTTCATAAAACACTTTAATCAAGTTAAAGTGAAGGTTCATTTAGATTATTACAAATCTAACAGGTGATTTACTATGTTCTGAGCCATTTCAAGCAATAAGACAATTAGTATCAGATAAGATGTGTGAATAATAGCATTTAAAGCCTTTAAAAAATCAATCATTAATACATAATTTCTATTTCTTAATCACAAGATGTTCAAAAGTTCAAAAATAAAAACTGAATGGTTTTCATTGATTGGGCTCCAAAGGTTAATTACGTAACATGGATTGCAGGCCTTGCCTCTGACCCCACTTCCTCGTTAGCCTTATTATTTCTTCATAACCTCTCATTTAACGGTATCTATTCCAGCCACTAAGAACATCATTCTGGTCTTCAAACTCTACTCTGCCTTGACTAACTTAAGCTTCTGCATGGGCTGGCTAGTCCTTCACCTGCAGCCCTTCCTGTCTTAGCAGCAGCTCCTCACTCGGCTAACTGCCACCTGTCTCGCAGGTCCCATTCAGCTGTCACTTCCCACCAGACATCCTTCCTGACTCCTCAGGGCTACACGTAAGCATCCGCCCCCAGCTCCTACAGCATGTCACTCTGCTCTGTGCTAGCCTACAGAAAGTTAGACTGCCTTTCATGGCTAATCCTGCAGAAACACGACTAGCAACATGTTACCACCTTTCACCACCCACATGTGTAGAGACCACTGCAAAGAAGACTTAAGGCCAGGGAAAATACACTTCTGCCAACGAGAAATCATTCCCAAGCAACTGCCACAATTATTTTCAAACACACCAAGAGGCTGATTTGAGAAAAACAGCAGTATGCCTTCAACATATTTGCGCTCGATATTCTCAAAGGTAAAACGAAAAAGCCAAGGTCTTTCCAAAATTTACCCAGAACTTAACAAAAGATGTTATAAGTTTTCTTTAGACCAAAGACCCAAAATTATAAAATATGATGCAAATGATAGTCCGCCTCTCTATTTCTTTTAGTTCCCTTTCAACCTTCTTTGGGGGAAGCTGGTTATGTAAAGAGGTCACATTTACATCTTATCAAGGTTCTATATCACGGTTATGGAAACCTGCCCACATTCAACAATGAAGAAAACAAAAAATACCTCCAGAGAAGTGCCCCTCTGAAACTTGTAACCAGAAACCCTCAGAACACAAGCAAATGTTAGAAGCAGTCATGAGGGTTCCTCTCCTTCACACAATCCAGAAGCGTAGCTATCAACCTTTATCTAAAGGAAACTGTACTCATTATTTTTTTTCTGAAGAGTGACGTTTTTATAATAGTTTAAGTCTTTCATTTGACTTTCAATTCCTCTTATGCTAGCTCAATCCTCTGCACAGTTTTTTCATGATTTCATTTTTCTTTTTTATTTTTCTCCACGTTTGTGAAGTCGTTTATAATTCACATGGCACTTCCATATCCATTATCACTTGGTTCATTACTTCATTCACTCCAACTCGTACTCATATTGTAATTAAACACCCACTGCGGACTAGAAGATGGGATTTGCCCTTTTAAAGACATATTGATAGACTTAAGCTTTTAGAGCAATTTTAGATCTACAAAAAATTGAACAGAAAGTACAGAGTTCCCATCTACCTCCCGACGCCCCTCCACAGTTTTCCCTGTTATAACATCTTCTATTAGCGTGATATCGACCCGTTATTATTAACTAAAGTCTACAGTTAATTTAGGGCTCATATTTGGTATCAGATAGTTCTGTGGGTTTTGACAAATACATAATGTCACGTATCCACATCTACAATATCATACGGCATAGTTTCAATGCCCCGAAAACACTCAATGCTTTCCTATTCTTCCCCCCTGTTCTTCCACGCTCTCCTGGAATGGCTGGGGATCACTGGTGTTCTTGCTATCTCTCCATCTTTGTCTTGTCAAGAAATCCGTAGAGTTGGCATCATAGAGAACGTAAACTCTCCACATTTGTTCCTTTCAATTTGCAATCAGCATTTCAGGTTGCTTCACTTCTTTTTGTAGTTTAATAGCTCATTTATTTTTATCTCTGAATAATATTCCGTTGTTATAGATGTACTAGTTTGTTTATCCGTTCACTTACTGAAGGACATCTTGGTGGCTTCCATGTTTTGGCAATTATTAATTAATAAAGCTGCTTTAAACATTTGTGCGCAGGCTTATATGTGGACAGAAGTTTCCAACTCATTCTGGTAAAAGCCAAGAAGCATAGTCGTATTTTTTTTTATTTTGTTACTTCTTTTTTTAGTAACAAACGTAACGCCTACTTTTTTAAAAATTTCCTAATTTCATAGGACTTGCTCTTTTGCTTGCATTCATGTATCAATATTTCGATAACCAAATACGCAAGAGTTTCTAATGGCTCTTGTCTCCTCAGAAGTTCATCCACTCACTATCCAGTCCAGGACAGAGGGGGGTACACATTCAATTCACACATGCACACAATTCCTATTAAACTAAAAAAAAAAAAAAAAATCAGCCACCGCATCTATAGAGATGTACACAGCCTTGCAAAAATGCTCACCAAAAATTAAAATGGACTGATAAATGTTTTCCAATGACAACCCTCAGCCAAATCAAGTCAACGATATTTATTAAATATCTAAGTATCTACTATTACAAGTCACTGGCTGGCTGCAAACTTGATCTCTAATTTTTGCTGCTCAATGGTTTAGGAGTGTTCAGAATTCTGTCTATTTCAATGACATAGAATGCTCTCCCTAAACAGAAATTTCCATGAAAACTGAAGCAATTAGTCATAATACTAAAAGAGAGACTTCATTGCTGTCTTTTAAGTTCTCTTCTTAATCTTAGTATCTGTCTTGATTTCTCTTAAAGCCTAAGTCAACCAGGAATTCTTCCTAAGTCACAACATGGAACCTGCCTAATATATAAAAAACGCATATTTTTTTAATATGTAGAGAGAGCCACTTCTTTATTCTAACATGGCAACAAACATAAAAAATGAATAATAAGTAAAAGTCATTACTGAAAAATTCAGACCAGTTCTTTCAACTATGACTGTAATAGTCAGTGTTTCAGAACAAATTTAACACTGAATTTATTTTACCCTATACAATTTAAAAAGAACTATAAACTTATAATGAGGTCAGCATATTTTTCACATATTCTATTTAATTTAGAAGTTATTTTGTTTGTTGGTCTTCCTGTCATTTGTCAGCCCTTCACTATTACCCCATTACTCCAAATTTTGTCTCTCGCTAGCTTTCAAAATTAGGTCCATTAACTACCCAAAGAGAAACTAGATGCACTCCCTCCACCATGTTCCCATCTGCTGTGGTTTAAAAATAATGCCTGCTCAGAAAAAGATCTCTCTGTACTGACCTAGGGGCTCTCAAACTGCATGCTTCCTGAGTCTCAGTCTTTGTTACAAGTAGATCATGAATGCCATACAGGTGGGATATCAGCTCCACTGGGTCCTGAGATCCTGAAGGCCACCCAGGGCTACCAATAATTTGACATCTGCTAGCAATATCATAGTTGGGTTTGTAGAAAGCAGTCCCAGTTTCTGCCTATTGTACCTGCATCTTCAAAGCATCCCGATTTAGACAACAAATGAGGCCATCAGCCTGGTCATAAGCACTCCCTCCCTCTACCCATTCACTGTACGTATTCCCTACCATCCCTTTAAACAAACACTTCTGTTGACACCTATCCCCTTCATGCCACTGGCTATCAAAACTTCCAGAGCTCTGGGTACCAGAATTCCGCAGCTACTATTTTTCATACACACTATATTCTACGCAGGACTGTTTTTAAATATGACAGATTTGTTTTAAGAAACCTGAGTAGTTTCCCAATAAAGCATTTGTCCCAACTAAAAAATGCAATGAAAAGATCTTGCACCAGACTTAGAAGTAGGATACTCTTCTTGAAAAAAAGAATCTCAAGCCAATCACCTTCTCACTAAGAAAAGTTTGATCAATGTCCTAAAGTGAAAATAGGAATTGTTGTCGGGAATCCAAGCTTAATAGTAAAGATGAGCACCTAGAATTCAAGTCAATTTGTAAAAAGGAGAAAGTCTGGCCACAAAACACACAATTCAATTTCATTTTACAGATGACAAGGCCAAAAAAAAAAAAAAAAAATCCAGAAGCAGCAGAGTGATGAGTAAGAACAAGGCAGGAAACGCGTTTTAGGTAGCTTAATTAGGGGTCTGAGGAATGACATTCAGAAAGCGGAACGAAGTCAGGGCAACAAGCATGCATGAGGAGGTACTAGAGCGGCAGCAGCAGAGAGAGCCCGTAAGCAGAGCGGCCGCATCAGCTACCTGGCCATCCAGTATCTGTATGGAGAGCCAACAATCATTTAGAATTTCCATCAGTAAGGAGTGAAGAAATGCTTTCCCGTGACGTGTGTGATGATTGCTAAACGGTTAGTGCTGTATATAACGTGATGCTTTGTGTCAGAATGAGTCTGGCCCAGCAAAAGATAACTTGCAGAGTCATTCACCAGCTTCAACTGTGCTCAGGCTGAAACCTGATTGAAACCAGCTGAGCCCATGACATCACCACAGGCTTTTTACTATAAAAAGGGCAAGCTCTGTGAGGTCAGGAAGCAGAACTAAGCTCCGTGAACAGAAGCCAAGCTGGAAGAGGGAAGAGCCAAGTGAAGTTCAGAGGAGAGATTCATTCCAAGAAGCTGGGATGAGCAATTTCCTCAGAGACAGCTGCAGAAGAAAAAGGCACACGATGGAAATTGTCCTTCAAGAGCAAGGCGCTGCTGTCACCCAAAGACTTAAGTTATCGAAAGCAAAGCCTCAAAGGAGAAATTGATTTAAGCTATTTCAGATTTTCAATTCCTGCAACTGAAGTAAGCTGTGGCATCATCATGTCATAGTATCCATGTGGTCTCTCACTCAACATAGATTGAGTGAACACCTCCTCGGGCTCAGGCACTGTTCCAGGAATGGGGAATACCAATAGTGAATAAAGTGGACGAGAGTCACTGCCCTCATACAGCATACACTCTCAGAATAAAAACAAATATACAGCATGTCAAATTACAAGAAACACGAAGAGGAGAAGGTGGCAGGGTTGAGAGTGGTGATGTGAGCGAAGACGAATGGAGGTGGGAGAGCTGCGTGCGTGTCTGGGAGGAGGGCGTGCTGGGCAGAGCTAACAGCACACGCAGAGGCCGTGAGCTGGGAGTGTGTTTTCTGTGTCGGAGGTACAACAAGAAGGCCGGCACTGCCAGTCAGAAGGAACAAAGGGAAGCAGGAGTTTGTGAACAAGTTAATTCAGAAAGCAAGTAGACGTGTCAAGCAGGTATTTGGATCTATGAGACTAGAGGCTCTGGGAAAAGAGTCAACAGTGGACAAAAATTAGGAACCATCAGCGGACACATGACGTGCAAACGATGACCCCGCCCCACCGGTGCATATGGACGGAGAAGAGAAGAGGGACATCCCAACGGTTAGAAGTTGGACAAAGGTCAAAGAACCAGCAAAACAATACTGAGAGAGAACAGTCTAATAGGAAGCGGAAAATCAAGTTTTCCTCGAGTCTGATGCCTCGGTACGCTAGCAAAACAAAGTGCTCTGTGGGAGATGGGGTGATGAACTGCGTAAAGCTGCTGTCCTGTCAAGTCAGAAGGGCCTACCGTTGGCCTTGACAACATGGAGGTTAGGAGAAACCTAGCAGAACAAGATCGGGTTCTGAGCACAGCGAGAGGAAAAGCATTTGAGAGGGACCCAGAACACAGGAAGAGACAACCTTCTGAAGACAGTGAATGTGCACAACTCTTTGAGAGGTTCTGCTAGTAGCTGGGTAAGAACGTGGGCTCAGGGGATCGTGTGTTATTTTAGGATCAAAAAATTATAGCATGCTTTTCTGCTAATGGGAATGATCCAGTAGGGAGGGAAAACGATGATGCAGAGGAGAAAGGGACATGCTGGGGGCAATGTCCCCAAAGAGGCAAAGGGGGATGGGATCTAGTGAGGGAGACTTGGCTCTTTCCTGATCTCAGTGAAACTGATCATGTGCAGGTTTCAGGGTTATTTAGTTTGTTCAGATTTTTTTTTTTTAATGAAATTATGTTGGCTATGAATGAGGTTGGGTCAAAAAGAGCTCGCCACGACTGTCTGAAATTCTTGTGTGATCTAGGCTCTACCCAGCTGGGTTTTAAATGAATCAAACGTAATAACCAGAATGTGGTGAAACACACTGTCCAACTCAGATAGGAAAACCAACTACTGTTTGTCTTTAAATTTCTTTTCCTTTTTTCTTCTTTTTATGTACTAAAATAATCATCTTTGACACAATTAGTGAAAATGCTTGACTTACTATAACCAAGGCAGGCTTGTTAGTTATCAAGAGTGTCTCTTCCTGTACTAGGTTCCCAAATGACAAATAACAAACCAGGAGCCGGGAACCACAGAAGAATTTGCATTCAATATACTCAGATCTTAGCCTGTAAGTACATCCTCACGGAGCCTTCCATCTCTACAACAACTGATATTTAACTGATAGCCCTCACTCCCCTATCTTTTCCTGGGAAAAGCTACTCCAGATAAGAGGAATATATTAAAGAATAGTTTAAAAGTGGTTGGCAGTTATTCCATTCGAGCATAGATAATTCCGCTACCAATATACTTTAGATCTGACTTAACTAAAACCTATTTTGAGTGAGGGTGTTTTTGACAGTCTGAGCACTGATAGCCAGTTCACACCCAAGTGGTGGCAGCAAAGCCAGTGCGAGGAGGTGGTAGAAAAAACAGCCGCTTTTCTATCCCATCTGTGAAATTCAGAAGACGGTAAAGGAGATAAGAATGGGAGAAACGGAACTGACAGGCCTCAGCGGAGATCAAGAGGATTTAAATCTCCGAGCTATGCATCTAGAGCTCTTCCTAGATGATGGCTTCAAGTTGATATAAACACATGGAAAATCAGGCCCTGAACTCCCACTGCCCTGGTGTCTGTGGTAGGTACGTAGCATATTCTCTGTGAGTAGACTGACCTCTGGGCTTCGAATGCTGCCTCCCAGGTGAAGCTGACGTTTGACACACCTCCTCCATTAAACCTCATTTCTTCTCTGCTCTACTCATCTGTTAATCTTGTATCCCAAATAATTCTACTGTCAAGAGATGTCCCCTGGCTGCCGTTAGCATAATTTAATACAATAGATGCAGGTACTCAGCGTCTTAGCAGTTTCACTTCCTGGGCCTGGGGGGGGGTGCAGGGGGCAAAGCAAGGCTCTCGCCCCCCTCACTACAGAAATATGGCTAGTACACACAGGGGACAATCTCCTCCCAGGGAAGTCCTCAACACACATATCATGGGCTTTTAAACAACTATTCCAACTCGAACTTGCAAAAAATCAGCAGTCATCGTTAACCTTTTCTTTCTAGTTGTTCTTAATTTACCTGCGACAAATAATATTTGGTTCAAATATATTAAGTAAGAAGAGGTGATTTTACAAGTTCACATGACACAAACATCACATTTTAATCAAAACTTTCTTCGTGCTTCAAAAAAACTAAGAAGGAAAACCATGAAAATTCAAAATGTGCATGACTCTGTTTACTCACTAAACTTTTACGTAATGTAAAAATTACCATTTTACCAAAAAATAATGTACAGGAAAGACCCGAATTTCAGCAAGATGGTTTTCCAATAGTTGGTTTTACTGTTTAACTGTTCAACAGCATAGGTTCAGATGAAAGTAAGCATCTGGCCCTAGTGTGGCAACTAATTTTGTAACTTGAGGGAACAATCCTAAGCCTTGGTTTCCTCATCTAGGAAAAAAAAAAGCATTGACTCCTATGACTCAGATTGTTGCCTTTAGCTGTAATATCCATGATTTTCTTCCACATGATGTTACAAATTATTAGTCTCTCAGGTTAGTAAAGTTTTATCAACATATAGCAGAACTATTTTAATTTGCCATAAAAAGGGAAATAGGTGCAACACAAGTGAATTAACAAAATTAAAGTATTTTGAATTTAGAAAAATCAGTGTTTGCATGGAGAAAAGGTTTAAGTAATGTCGTAGACAATTCTGGAGATTGCTGCCTGGAAAACACTTCCTCCTCCCCTGAGAACTGTCACCAGCACTCCCCTAAGAACGCTGTCATTCTGTAACCCAACCCACAGTTGATTTGGGGGTCGATGCCAGACCCAAGCTGAGACAATCAGGTTGTCACTCTCTAGAAGTTGTCCTTTTGATCTTATAAACACAGGCTGGGAGCCAATAGTACCTGAGTCGTGGTCACTGTAACTCTAACGAGTCCACCACCCCTGCTTCTAAAGATCCCAAAGCAGTCCCTGGTCCCTAGGGCCACCCTGGCTTTTTACTTTGAGCAAGACTGATGGCTTCATTATTCCCAGGATTCCTATAAATACTGAAAAAATTTAAATCTAAATTAATTAACACTAAGTGAAATTTAAAATCCAGTTCCTCAGTTTGAGTAGTCCTATTTCTAGTGCTCACTCGTCATGGATGTCTATTGGCTACCACATGGGACAGCCCAGATTGAGAGTACATTTCCAACATCAAAGAAAGTTCTGTTGAATAATGCTGCCCTAGACACTTCTGACAAACTTCCTCCTTGCTTAAGCTTCTGGGATCAGGATTGTGTGTGTGTGTGTGTGTGTGTGTGTGTGTGTGTGTGTGTTGTTCATTTGTTTCATACGTGCACGGAGTAGATAGAGTCTTAATGGGAGGTTAACAGGAGGCATAACGTTAACTTCTCGGAAATCCCATTAGGGACTTCTGGGTACTCTCAAGGGTTCTAAGTCTTGGAGTTAATGTCCCTTCAAAACTTAAAGTTTACTCACATCACTCCTGGACACCTCCTGGGTCATAGAATCACAGAATTTAAGAACTTAGGAAAACTTTATCGAACACCTAATAATCTCATGATTACCCAAGTAACCAGGCATGAAGTTGAAATATTTATTTACCCACCAGCCTGTTACTACACCAACTGCTTCCAACTCTTCCCCACATCTCTCTCTCTCTCTTTTTTTTTTTCAGTTATTTTGTAAGGTACTTTCACCATGGTTACCATTGTTTTCAGTGTCATAGTTCCCCATATCTGAAAGGCACAGAAAACATTCTGTACTTTCAAATCGGGGAGCAAATACACTTTTATTGTAATTTTTTTATTTTTCACTAGAACCTTTATGTTCAAATCTGCCACATGATTAGTCATCTGTACAGACTGGAATCTGGATAGCTAGAGATGTTTTTATTCCATTGCTTTTAAACAAATAGTAACCAAACATCATTTAAAACATGTGGATTAAAATGTCATACCTATGCGTCAATAGATTTAAACTCACTACAGCAAGTTCTCTTAGTATCTTCATAAAGCAATGTGTTATCTTTAACTAAAAAAAAAAAAAAAAGATTACAACAAATCTAAATACTAACAACAAAGAGAGATTCTAACCCTCTGTCATATGCACTGTCTCACACCTAACTGGTGAAATCTGACTGTCCGCCTAGCAAAGAATTTACATGTTGTTTTCAGGTAAACATAGAATTCAATATTCATGCAATATTAATTTTGACATAAAGAATTTTTTTAGCTTTTAAAACTTTTTATTTTGGAAAGGAATTATTTTTAAACAATCCTTATACTGTATCGCTTCTTTAAAGTCAAATGCCATCAAGGGTTAGAGCAGTTTATGACCACCCAACCATCCCTTCCATTAAAGATAAACAACTTATATCTTTTCCGCTACGCAGATTTGCATCTAATGTGACTGGTTTGTAACGAATGGAGTAAAATGGTGATGACTCCTGCATATAATAAATCATTACAGACCCATATTTTTTATGTCTTTTCCTTAAGTGTAAATGAGCAAAGATTGCCCCCTGTTCCTATTGCATCACATAAACCAGTGTTCTAAAACTTCTGAAATAATGATATACATTTCAAAGAATTAACCAAGTCTATTTCCTTTTCTCTTCCCTTTCAAACACTGTGTTCGTACACACACAAACACACATATATATACACATATATGTATATACAGATACATATAGATATAAACATACACACATTTCACAAAGTTTTCTAACACACAGGGTGTTGGCCATTCCTATCTTGAGGAAACACCTCTCCCAAGATTACCAAGCATGACCCACAAAGTCAACAAAGGGAGCCCTGCACTTAGTGGCTGCGGCTTTGAAGCATGCCATTAATCACTGGCGGTGTGAATCATCAAAAAGCAGTCCAGAGAACACAGACCAAGAGCTTGTACTCTTTCAACAAAGGTTTTTTAGCCGATAAATTACACAACAAAAACAAAGCAAAACAGCATAAACTCCAACCCTCAATTGTATGGTTAAAATATCTATTCTTTAGGAAAAAGCCAATAAATAGGTCTTAAAGCAACTGAGCACAAATGCCAACCACAATCTTGTCATAGCTTTCACCCAGACACCTGACTCCTTTGAAACATTTGCGCACACCATGGAGGGGATCACAAACTAGTTAAGTCATAAGGCACCTGAAGATATTTACTATCCCAATATGTTACCAAGAAGATAGAAAATTCATAATGTCATATGAATGAAAGTTATGGAGTTGATTATTTTAATAAAAGTCAAACCACTGATTAAAAAACACAAACTTCCTTAAACAGTGGAAAGGGCTGTATAACCAAACTCACAGGATTTGTGAGCCCTATCCTCATTTCGAAATGGAACTCTAAATACTCTTACAGGCTGCTCTGTATGTCAGAATTTTACCAAAGGTTCATTTTAACCATGACTCCAATACTGATTGGTTACACTAAAGCTATAAAAAAAATTAAGTGCATCAGCACTTAAAAATTCAGCATCAGGGGGCGCCTGGGTGGCACAGTCATTGAGCATCTGCCTTCGCCTCAGGGCGTGATCCCAGCATTCTGGGATCAAGCCCCACATCAGGCTTCTCCTCTGGGAGCCTGCTTCTTCCTCTCCCACCCCCTGCTTGTGTTCCCTCTTTCGCTGGCTGTCTCTCTCTGTCAAATAAATAAATAAAATCTTAAAAAAAAAAAAAATTCAGCATCAGCAGCCCCAGCTGGATGAAAGGCCATCTAGGGAGAACTTGGAAGAACCTGGTCTTTTAACAAGGTTTGAGTAAGTGGGTCAGCTGTCACCTGTGACCGACCGGGTTCAGCCTCTCTAAGGAGACTGCATTAGCTGCGGCAGCCCAGGATCAATTCTGGCAGCTGAAAAAGTTGTTAGTAATTTCTTTTCTAGTTGAAAGTATATATATTTTTTCCAGGAGATTTTAGGTTATACACATGAGGAAAAAATTGTGTGTGTGTGTATAATATTAACATATCTTTTCTCCTAAAGTAAGGGGGGAAAGTGCTTTAAAGGCTATGTTCACTAAACAATGTTTGAAGATTAAACAAAAAGATGATTCTCAAATCTGTATTTCATTTCTCAAACCGAGCAATTGCGGGGGGAAAAGAATAGCTAATAGTAGAAATACCTTAGCTAATTTATCTTGTTTTAACGAAGTTTAAAATTTTGGGGATAGCCATAAGCTTTGTATCTTCTGATTCTTTCAAACACATTTAAATACACTTAAGGATTAGAAACACAACTGAAAAGTCACACTCATTTATCTAAATCCCTTTTAACATATATATTTAGGAGTGTAACACCAAAAGAAATAGAAGAGTCTTTGGAAAGAACTGACGTTGACCTTTTCATGACAGAGATCTTGTTTTGAAAATATTCTGCACAGAAACACAAGGTTCTGATCAAAACAGGGGCAAATCACTTTAATTTTCTTAGACACACGGTCTAGCTTTCAGCACTGCAGCATGAAGCTCAGATGCCCTGGGCAGCCTTCCACTGAAGTGCGTAGTCTTCTGTTTAAAGGACCCACATCACCCTACATACAGGGCAAGAAGGGTGTGCACCTTTTCAATGAGACATGCACAGAATTTTTTTTTTAACCTTTCAAGATCTATGCATCATGTGACATAAAAAAGGAAACATAATAGTAGCTAGTTGTCTATTAACTAGCCTCCCTTATTAATGAATGTGGAGAAAATGCCTAAATGTCTTTTCAGTAAATTTGTCCAAAGACAAACCTTAAAAAGGTATTTTGCTAATCAATGGTTGTACCTTAAGCTCTATGCAATCTCAAAAAATGCAAATGAAATCAACAGTTTCCAACAACCCAGTTCCTGCTGCCTTATACTGTTTTTTCCCTCCTTGCCCAGACTGTTGAAGTCAGACAGGTGGAGGTCACCTTCAAGAAAGCCCTTTGCCCTGCCAGGTTAAAGTCATGCCAGCAACCAAAGTAGAATCTGATATAAAAATAGGAGCCTAAGGAATCCAGGGAAAGCAAAGCACATCATAAGGCCAACAGTCACATGACTGCCAACAATGCAAAGGAGGTGACAGAAGCCTAAGGCTGTATCTAAACGAGCAATAGAACCAACCACTCCTGCCACAGTAATCAGTTAAATTAACAAATAATTAAGTGAATCGATCAATTAATTAACAAAATGGCCAGGTGTTAGGCTGAAAAACTGAAGTAAGTGGATTATTTGGTGTTGCAGAGTCACAGGTAAAAGACGTTAATCTTCTACTTTCTTACACGTCTTAGTTTATACATGAAGGCCATAGATTTCACTGAGCTAAAACAATGGCTACCCCCTCCCCGGCAAAAAGATTGCTAAATATGAAAATAATAACAATACAGGATATGAAACATGAAATTACTCTTATGTCATTTCAATTTTCAGGAACCCTAAGGTCAAACAAATTCATAGATAACAATAATTTTCAAAAAGGAAGAAGAAGGAGGAGGAGGAGGAGGAGAAGATTGATATCAAAATAGTGCTACCCAAAGCAGAAATAAAGTTAAGGGGTTTACAGGAGTTGAAAGCATGCTCATTACAAAGGCATGATAATGTCTGGGAGGTAGTAAAAATATGATCTGTATATTTAAAAAAATAAAGGAAGCAGCTGTCTAAACATTTTCGCTTTTTTCCAAAAAATGTTTATGCACTGGTCTGAGGATAGAAATAATCCAAGTTGAGGCAATGTTTTAAACTATTAGAATACACACACACGCGTGCACACACACACACACACACACACACACAGTGGAGTACCTTGTGTCCCTTCCTCCTTCCCCTTTTTGATTTGAGGCATTTCCTCTCAACTTGGCTATGAAAAGGAAATCCTGAAAATGAGGGTCACCAACAATTATCTGTCACTCCAACTGTACACAATTAAAGAAAAAAAAAGCTCTTTCTTTATGGTTAATTACAAAAAAATGACATGGGAATGCTATCTTTTATAAACCACCATTACGAAGTTCATGCCAACCTGATTTTATATTAAAAGTATATGTATATTAAAATATACTTATAAAGTAAAAGTATACCAAAATAGCTCCAAGCTAAAATATGCATTTTTATTTTGCATATTTGCTTCATCTTCATATATCAGAATACCTTTTGGTTGCATAATTATAATCATGGTTCCCTTATAATTTTCCATTCTGCATTTTCACTTAACATTTCATCATAACATTTCCATATGCCTCCCATATTTCCAGTTATGACTTCATTAGGAATTCCATAATATTCCAAAAATTTAATAAGCTATTTATCACTTCCTTGCTTATTTCTACCCTGCCTTCTTACGGAATGGGCTTCCGAGTAATCACGCTCATTTTGAGTGGACAATTATGATTTCTATTATTCTTTGGGTGGACACTTAAGGTGTTCCTAATTTTTTTCCTTCCACTTTAACTAAACCTGCAATGAGCAACTTCGTATAATACAGCTCCCTTTCTCAGTTGAATTATTTCTTTAGAATGAGTCAAGGGTTGTAAATAATTTTCTTAGTAACTATAATGCCTCATAGCTTTATAAAGTGTTAAGACCCATCTATAATATTAGGAGTGGTAGAGTAAAAACAAAATATCCAGTAATTATTTTAAGTATTAAAACTACTCTGGGGTCAATTTTCTAAATGCTCTTAAATTTTTCTTTTAGTTTTTAGAATTAAATAAATAATGCACGCTTCTAGGTAAACTTCAAGCAACTCCTTTAGGAGTTTACATCATTAATGAGGTAAGCACTATTAACAATTTGGCACATATCTTTTCACACTTTTTCTTTTGTATATATAAGCAGCATGTATACATGTAGGATTTCTAAACCTTTCTTTCATTTTACAACACAAAATCTCTCCCTATCTTCAAAAATGAGCTTATAATATGAGCTCATAAATGACTGCTCTGAAGTCATGATATGACTTCTGTTATATGATTTTGTCTCATTCATATATCACCTGGTTCCAGTTATACATTTAGAAACATCACAAGCACTGTACCAATTTTTGGTTAATAGCCACTCATGAACCTAAAACAGAAGATAATCCTCAAATTACTTTAAACACTGGTGTGTGTGTGTTTGCATGTGTGTGTGTGTGTCAGAGTTACCTTCCTAATTATATTTAAGACCACTACCAAAATGGGCTTGCATGCCCTAATAAAATGTTTATTATCATGGTGCTAGGGTGGTACAAGGAAGTGTGTGGAAGGAAGCTAGTCTGGCATCAGAAATGTGTCACCCACATGTGGATAACTAAGACCATATAACACAAAAATTTTACTATGTGAGATAAAAACAAAGTGACCTGGAGTTTCAAAAGAAATGAGTGACACTGAGTTGAAAGTTGACAAAAGTCCATGAGACCTGCCAGGAAGAAGCTGGCAAAAATCTTGAAATAGTGATTTCTCTAAAGGGTGCAACTGTATCCCTTATTTGATTAAACCATATGACAGCCTCTGTAAGGAGCATCATGTTTTTTATATCTATATGGATTTGACTCTTTCTGGAATGTCCATGGAAGTCCCCTGCCTCTCCTGTTATCAGCTATACGATCAAGGCAGAATTGCCAGCCAAATTAAACCAGGCTTCCTGCATTTGCTTTCCCATAGATAGATTTTATTTTTAACAATCCTTATCACTACCTGGTATTGTCTTGTGTACTTACTTATTTTAATATATATCCTCCTCCACAAGAACGTAGGCTTAAGAAAGTAAGGGCATTGTCTCTCCATCCTTTCATTCATGTCAACGAATATTAATTGAATCCTACATGTTCTGGACAAAGGGGATAGAGTAGTGACCAAAAGAGGCAAAAATATGTGCCCTGGTGAAGCATACATTCCAACAAGGAGAGGTAAACAGTCCACTACAGAGTAAGAGATATATTGTATTAGAAGGTAACGTGCGTTGTGGAGAAGAACAAAACAAGGAACACAGAGAGTACCAGGGTGAGAGCAGAAGCGTGTAGCTGCAATTTAAACACCATCCCCAGCACCAAAAAGAACATGCAGCCAGTCCATAAAAACTGGTTCATGGGATAAGACCGGACTGGCGACAGCCAAACAGCATATCCCAATTCCCTGGAAACAGTGATCGGTTTTGATGTGCAACTAACAAGATCACGGTCAGACGCAAGAGACATTAGAGCAAGAGCAAGCAAGACCATTAGATCTGGTGTTGCCTTAGAAGGTCTGGCGCTACTGCAGCCATTTTGCCGTCATAAAAATAAAACCACGGAGGTAGGAAGGCAGAGCCCAAGGCAGCAAAACGGCCAGCACTGGTTACAGCATTTGATTAGTTCACACGATAGCTGAAGATCTGCAGGCCATTCAGTTACGGAGGGCAGTAAGAGCCTCTGTAGCCACTCAATCAGCATCCTATGTGCGGCAAAATAATTCCCGCTTTGCTTTCACGAACAGCAGTTTTCTTACGGACCATTTCCTCATTTGAAAAGTCCAAATTTCTGATGTGGTGATGTTGAATCCACTCTGAGCTGGGCTTCCTATTACTTGCAATCTCATGAGTATGTATTGACACGCTTTCCACTGTATTGCATCAATCTAACCCAAATTACCTTTCCCAGAACTTCACGTTCATCAGTATGACTTGGTTTGGATTTGGAATATTCCTTCTACTTTCCATTCCCAGCCTCAACTCTCCATCAGTCCACAGCCATACCCTACTTCCTCATCTCTTTCACAAAGCGTCACCCATTAATCCATTCATTACTCATTCAGTCATTATATCTAACCTACGTTTAGCAGGCACTGACAGGCACTGGAATAAGAAGACTAAGGCACAGTCCTTGTTCTCAAGGACATCTCAAAAAGGAAGGGAAATATTTGAGTAACAGCTGCAAAAGCCACTGCAGACGAATGGGTGCTTGACCCAAATGATGTGCAGGAGACAATGGCAGTGTGAAGGGTGAGGAGATCAAATATTTATTTTGGATGGTCCACAACTTCTCTCACCTCCTCAGAGCCCATTGACGGTATCAACTTATTCTCCTTTCTACACACAGCCCCCAACGTGGCAGTCCTCTCTTCTCTAAAAGGTCCTTGAGGCCAGACACTCTGTCCGATCCTTCTTTTCTATCTTCCCAACTTTCCAGCATAGAATACAGAATAAATAAATCTCTAATAAGTGTTTATTAATTCAAATGTGGGTGTTCTGCACTCAAAGTTTTGCAAAGGACCCTAGATGCTATATCTAGCCCTAGTTAAGTTTCATCACTTTTTGACAGACTACTAATTTCCTCTTACCTGTTTTGACACCTGGAAGCTTATCTGAATTGCTCATCCTACCCTCCACCAGTACAGGTGAAGCCTCTTCCCATGGCATCTCCACGTGGCTTCTAAATCAGCCTCCTCTTCGTGGGTTCAAGTAACTTCCTGCTTTGCTTTTGCTAACAGGAGTTCTCTCAGGAGCCAGGGAGATAATTACTTCAGAGCATTTCGCTTTTGAGCACTGTACACAGGAGCCACTCTACTGTGGCAATGAATTAAAGAATTTTTACTGCCACAGTACTCCTTCATCAGGCTGTACTCAATTTAGAAAGAAAAAAAAAAATTAAAGAATGATGAACTAAGTGGAACTAAGTACAGCTTTTAGTACTTACAATAGAGCAAACAACAATTAACCAAAAAATGAGGGGTGGGGGAAGGGGAGGGCACAGCATGTTCCTGAACAAAATTTTATGCATTCTTAAGAGCTGATATGATTCAAAGGGGAAAAGAAAATGTTTTTCTCATATGGGGAAGAGTGAGTCTGGTTTATACTGGAGTGTTTTTCCATATGATAATCTCATGTATCAGATCATAAAATTTAAATATTTTAAAAATCCTTTTCTAAATCTATGTGGTCATTTTTAGGCTCCCATTTATACGTTTAATAAATCAACTTGCTAGCCGGACTGCCCAAATCACATCCACCATTTCAAAACGTTTTATTAAAATGTAGGTACTAGAGTCTGTTAGTGCTATCATTAAAACGCATTATAGGTGCAGTAGGCTAGGGGAGGCTGGTCTAGAAACAAAATCCACGCTTATAATGCGGCCTATGGACAAGTGTGTTCTGAAGCTCACGAGTAGGAGAGAGTAAGCAGCACAGAAAATATATTCTTGACTTTTCTCCATTCTAATCCCACTAGCCTTTTGTCTTTTCCTCCCTTACATCCTGGCTCCACCCACAGGGATATTACAATCCTCCTTTTCCACCTTCCCATGCTTCCCCTTTTCCATGAGACAATTTTAGCAGCTACTGCCTGCCCAGAGCCTAGTACAAGGGAGGGGACAAGCTCAGGAACCCTTCATTCTTCAGACCTCCAAGGGATACCAACCAGCCCAGCGTGGCTATGTCCTCTTAAGAAAGGAAGAAGGGGTGTCACTTTCTCTGTGAAGTACCTACTCCAGTACATTCCATCATATCTTTCCAGAGTTAGAAGATGCCCCTGTTCCCAGCTACATGTCTGCTAGCACAGAGTGCGAGAGCCGAGCCGTGTGCAGAGGTCCACGCCCTCCTTCCTACCCCCACCGCAACACGTCATCAGGCGACCTTGAGCAAGTCACTTCTACTTCCTGGGTCGCAGATGATCCTCGTGTTCGGTAGGCGCTTTGCTGTTCAATATTTTTGTTTTCATTTTTACAGACTCCTTTTTTGCTTTTATTACTCATCTGTTTTAGTCTCTCTTCTGCTCCAGGAGGGCAGGGATGATGTCTGTATCCTCACACACTAGCACTGGACCTGGCAGGAACCTAGGAGGCATTCTGTTAGCACAAGGAGAATGAACGGAATAGATAAAAAGTCGTTCAACCTTTTAAAAGCAAGCCTACTAAAGCAATAGGGAAAAAACAATGATCGGCTTTTTCTGTTCAGCAGTCACTATGTTACCGCTGGGATGTCAGCACCTTTGAGCCTCCACGCGTTATGGGGTAGAGGAGTGCAATGGTTCTCAAAGAGGGAGTGGCACGGGGATAGGAGAAGGTCATAACCACATCCTTCAAAAAGTACTTTGAAAAAGTGAGTGAGCTTATAAAAAGTACCATATCAGAGTGGGTTTCTAAGCATTCTTTTTTTGAGCAAGACATCTCCTCAAGTAATTCTGAAGCACCGATGACTAACAGTGCATCACCTTGGTGAAGAACCAACAACTCAGATGAACGGAAGACCCCTTCCAGCTTCAGCAGTATGCAATTTTATTTATTTTTTTTTAATTTTTTTTAAAGATTTTATTTATTTGACAGAGATAGAGACAGCTAGCGAGAGAGGGAACACAAGCAGGGGGAGTGGGAGAGGAAGAAGCAGGCTCATAGCGGAGGAGCCTGATGTGGGGCTCGATCCCAGAACGCCAGGATCACGCCCTGAGCCGAAGGCAGACGCTTAACCGCTGTGCCACCCAGGCACCCCAGCAATATGTAATTTTAAAACACAAACGCATTTTTACCAAATCTCTATTTATAATTTTTTCCAGGTATACTTCAGTATTATAATTTTATATCCACACATTAACCAGATGCTATAATTTTATTCCCTACACATAGCTAATTAGTGATCTATTTTGTTGAGGGCTAAATTTTAGTCTCTAACACTACTACATTCTAGGAGTATTTTTTGTGAGTTTTAATAATTAAAAAAATAAATACATCTTATATGGCAAGGAAGAGAAAGAGAAACTATCCCTTCCATCTAGAGTAGGGTTTCTAAACCGCAGCGCTATCAACATTTTGGGCGGGACGATTCTTTGCTGTGGGAAATTGTCCTGTGCATTAGAGGACATTTAGTAGCATCCCTGACCTCTGCTCACTAGATACCAGTGCCTGATACCTACCCCTAGTTATGACAGTAAAAAATGTCTCCAGACATTGCCAACATCCCCTACCCCCTAAACCCTTGTCACATTGGGAACTACTAGGGGAATAACATTAAAATAAAATTATCTAGAATCTCAGAATACAAAACATCCATTATACACAAGGTAGGGCTATGGTACCAACAGGCAATTACTTAAGGGAAAGAGCAACTTCTCTGAAAGAACACTTGCTCATTTGTTAGTAGCATAAGACCTTTATGAATAATGAGACATGAGTTTTATCAAAATAGGCATCTATTTTCTAATTTGTACATAAAGCATACACAGGTGAAAAACCTCAAACGTGAGCACATGTACATTCTACAACTATTAAGGAATCCTAAATAACATTTCTTGAACATTGCTGGAACTTTCCTTTTGGAAAATGGGACACCCTCACTCAAAATCTCATTGCAGATCTCATGATGTAAGGCCACATCTAATATATAATAAAAAAAAAAATGGAGATTTGGCAATTCTCTTGATATGCTTACTTTGCTTCAGACTTTTCTCTTTGGGATCTATTTACAGCTTTTTGCTGTCAAATATGAATAAAATTTAACCAAATAATTAGCAAATCTACAATGACTGTTTGCCAGTGACAGTAGGCATTAGCTCCTGTAATGATTTATGATGTTTACACCTTACACTCTTAACTGGTTCTGAATTCCAGAAGAGAGTATAAAAAGAAAACATCTGGGGGCGCCTGGGTGGCACAGCGGTTAAGCATCTGCCTTCGGCTCAGGGCGTGATCCCGGCGTTCTGGGATTGAGCCCCGCATCAGGCTCCTCTGCTAGGAGCCTGCTTCTTCCTCTCCCACTCCCCCTGCTTGTGTTCCCTCTCTCACTGGCTGTCTCTATCTCTGTCAAATAAATAAATAAAATCTTTAAAAAAAAAAAAAAGAAAACATCTGAATTCTTCAGGTTTCACACTGGACAGTGTGATCTTTCACTTGGCTGGACCAGACCCAACACCTTATGAACATTAGATAAACGTTTTGCAATTGTAAGTCTTCAAGAAAGGTTTCTTGTCCTTGAGTTTTCCTTGTAACAGATTTTAAAACAGGCAAAGTTTTTATTTTTTTTTAATTTTCTTAAGGAATATTCTATGTCTTTCAAGAAAACGTGTCATGTGGAGAGATGCACTGGACACGTAACCTTAAAAAAATAAAATTATACATTTTAAAGATATATTTACATAGTAGCATGAGAAGAATTTCCAACCTTGTTAAAGTGTGGGTAATTTATTCAAATAAAATTCAACAGATTCCAATTAAAGTACCTTTAAATAATTTTTAATTCTATTTGCGTCTCATTCACAGTGTAAAAAAAAGTTAACTGCTACCTACAGACTAGTATGTTTGTTTCTACAATTAAATATAGGTATTATAGATATGCAGATTTTTATGTTTATTATTCATAGAGTCTAACATAGTCCACGTTTCTCCAAGTGCCTGTTTTTGTTTATTTTACTGCTCCTTCATAGCTGTATGAAAAAGCTAAGGAGGAATAAAAAGAATAAAAATAAAATGAATAATTTTCATTACAATCTAGGTTTTGATAAACTGGTTCTTTTTTTTTTTTTAAGGTAACCTCCTCAAAAATAATCAGGAGGTAATTAGGAGAACACATTCATTTGCTCTCTAAAGTTAAGAGTCCTACATGTTCCCATTTTCCCATTGATTCTGGTGACTATGTCGTTTTACTTAAGGGTTTTAACAAGAGGCTTATTTTTCTGAGGGTTTCAAACAGATTACTCTGTTGCTCTTTCCCACAACTTTTTTTTAAAATAAGGGACCGTTTTTCTTAAGATTATTTATTATTGCAAATATATGCAAAAATTTCCATTTATGGAAATTTCTATAACACAAATCTGCAGCCAAGCCACCGTAGAAATGTTCTAAGCTTAAATAAGAATACTTGAAATTAGAATATATTTAGGGGCGCCTGGGTGGCACAGTGGTTAAGCGTCTGCCTTCGGCTCAGGGCATGATCCCGGCGTTATGGGATCGAGCCCCACATCAGGCTCCTCTGCTATGAGCCTGCTTCTTCCTCTCCCACTCCCCCTGCTTGTGTTCCCCCTCTCACTGGCTGTCTCTATCTCTGACAAATAAATAAATAAAATCTTAAAAAAAAAAAAAGAAATTAGAATATATTTAAAACACTGAGAGCTTCCTTAGAAAAATTTTAATATTTGCACATTTGGAAACAAACCCTTCTGGGAACTTACAAAGTTCATACCAAAATATCACTGGTTCAGAGGTGACAGCAAATAAGATACGCAATGACAAAAAAGGAAATATTTATACATCTCTGCCTTCCTCATTTTCTCTTATCTGTTGTTTTTAAAGAAGTTTGGTTGCCGTCAGCCAATGATTACTGGCAAGTGACAAGTTCCTTGATCCTCCTTAATCTTCTCTGAACTATTTCTTTTAGAGCTGCAATGGGATTTACTCCAGATCATAAGCAGTATCTATTTTCACACAGTGCCTAACACAGAGTCAGTTGAAGAGTAACTATAAGTTTCCATTTCCAAATGAAGAACCTAAGGCATGGAGCAAAACTCATCGTCATCACACTCATTTGCCACGTCCTAACTAATTACTATATGGACATCAGGAATTGGCTACATAATACAAATCTTACTGCTTAACTTAACCAGGATAGCATCAGCAGGTCGATACAAGGTGACTAAAGCTGGACCAAGGTCTTTTAGAACCATACAGGTTGACTCTGCAGAGAGTGTCCTGGTAAATTACCTGTTGCCAGGAACCCACCCTGGAAAAGAGTCAGTCATGACAGCCCCCACGTACATAGCCAGATGTTAGTGGAAAACTCAAAATACAACATACCGTAACAGAGACTCCTACCGTTTTCTCCCCTTGTTGTTCCGTGCAGGAATATTGGTCTTGGCAATGAGGATCCCCTCCCCTAAATCTCAGATACTGAAGGTCTATGGCATACTGTTTTAGTCATTTTTAAATAAAACCATGAAGGCAGTTTTGTTTGATTGGTTTTTCATGCCTTATCATAATGTTTTGATTATAGCTCCTTTTGTTTGAATAGTTCAGCTGTTTTTACTTTTATCTCCACCACTTGAGGAGTAAAAGCACACTGCTGGTGCAAAGCGATTGGACCAGGAATTAGAAAACCTGCTCTTAAAGGGACTGGCTCTGCCCAGACGTCACTGTGGGCCAGGGCAAATCCCTGCTGGGCTTTCTCAGCAGGAATAGGCCAACTCTTATGAGTGACTCCAGAGGCTCCTCTCAGTCCCAAAAATCTAGTATTTCCCCTACAAGTCTTGGCACCAGCACAAGCTAGTTGATCTCACAGCTCCTTCTATGCGGCCTTCACAGGACACTGCTCCCCTCTCCCCCAGACAGATTCAAGAGTCCCTAAGGTGCAACCCAAAGTCTCATATTCACTTCTAAACCAGACTTGAGGCAAAGAAACCTTCATTTGTTGTCACCTAAAAACTGGCTGCCAATACCTAGACCTACAAAGGATCTTTTACTGTTTTTTAATAAATTTTACACACCAGATTTTTCTAATTTTGTCCTCTATATCTCTGAAATACTAGAAAACAGAGGCTTACTTTTTTTTTTATCTTAATACCCCATTGCAACAAACACATAGCAAGCATCAATAAATGATACTAGGTAAATGATATATAATTTCTATTACAAAATGTCTAACTTATTTTCATCATAAACATGAGGAGGTAGAGAAACATTTATACTACTATCTCTCATTATCATCAAGGACTGGCAGCCTGCCCATTCCTCCAGCTACTTTAAAAGGCATTCTTGCAACACACTTTTATTGAATACCCAGTTCTAACCCTGGCACTAGGTTTGTAAAGTTGATTAAATGGTCTTTGCCCTCCAGGAACATAGTCTACTAAGGAGGAAGAAAAAAGGTAAACTAAGAGACAAGTAATAGACTAACACACCAACTGCTCTTTCAGAGAGACAAATAATTTGGGTCATAAGGACAAATAATTTAAAATACTATCAGCTTTATTTAGCAGAGACAAACTAATAAAATTAGTGCACATACATATTAAATAAACATTTCAAGCTGTCAAGTCAAACTACCCATAAAAACACTTTGTATCCAGAAGATGTGAATCATAATAACATTATAAAACATGTTTAGTCAGAAAACCTGTTTGAATAAAAGATTGGCAAAGTCACACATCTTGGCTTAGGTTTTCCTCACACATAAAAGAACAAAGATCAGATCGAAACCGTAAGCTGTGATGACAATCTACTAGGGAAAAGGCATTAGGGTTACCATAGTTTTTAAGTTAATATTTTAAATCACTTTATACCACAAAAGATAGTATTTCATGCAAAGGTCTTAAATATTATCCCAGACTATACTGTGTATCTACTTCCACAAAAGCAGTGCATCTTTGAAAAATTCTAAGTTCTCTCCACACCAAGAATATCATTGTTTCTATCACTATTCATGGATAATTTGGTGGTAAAAGGAGAGAGAAAATAAGGGAGAAAAAAGCATTAAACTAAAAAAGTATCTCAATCTTAGCAAATAATTTAAGATACAGGATTTTACTTCAAACCACTTCAAAGTTCCTTAACAGAAGCCACCATCATTCATGACAAATAGACTCATCTAAAAGGCCAACACAGTAAACAAATTTATATACATTCTTATCTATAAATTAACATATATACATACATTTATATATAAAATTTCTCTACCTTATATGAGTATACATACACACACTAATAACATATATAGCAAGCATTCATATCTTCAAATGTCCAAAATTTATTGAGTCTACAAAACTCAACTCATTTAATATCGAAAACCTGAAACACTGATTCTTACATATTAGGCCCTCCCTGCTCACATATTTCCAATGAAATTAGTGTGTGAGTCATCTAATTCTCTTGATCATTCTTTGCCCAAGTAATGCAGTAACCATGCTCACTTCTAGGAGAAGTAATCCGGCTTACATTTGTAAAGATTGGTTTACATATTTTTAAAATTACCTTTTACTTTTGTGCATACTTAATGATATGGTGCTTACTCCAAATAGCAAGTTATTTTAAAATATGTATATAAAATTCATATATATTTTTAAATCACACATGAACTCAGAGGAAACCACCAAATAATGGCCCAATTGAAATAAAACACTCAAATAAGTAAACATTACCTATAAGTTTTCTACAACAATTAGTCCATTTAATATAGTTTCTCGAAGATCCTAAGGAAATCTTGGTTTCAAAGGGGGAAAAAAAAGTAAAATTGAAAGCAAAGCTACCCAGCTTCCAACAGGGTACACTAGGTAAATCTCTTACCTAGATTTCTTGATAATACTCGTTCTATGCATTATAATGAGGAAACATTAAGTAAAATGTACAAATGCTAAAGAAAAAGTCCTAGACTGAGAGTAAAGAGATGACTTTATGGATTCGTACATGCCAGAAAGAGTTCCCAGCATGTTGCTCAGAGGATGTCCCCACTCTGTTCCAGGTGTGCAATCACAGATAAGGCATTCACCTCAGTACGATCATCTTTAAAAATGTCGTGGCAGGCTCAATCTTTGAGGTCCCTTCCGGCTCTAACACCATGAGAAGACCAGGCCGCAGTGGCATATTATCGTGAGCATCTTAATATCACATAATCCCATAGCAAGGACAAACTCTTCTAAGTTAGCTTACTGCCAGAGAGTCCTAAGTAATTCTTGGTCTATAACGTCCGCTTGCTGGAACAGCACCCACTAAGAAGACACCTAACAGAATGTGCCATCTCCAAGTCTGTCATTACCATACGTTTTTACACTGAGCTCCAAATAACCTAAAAGTACCAATTCTCAATATTATCATTCCCTTTTGACAAAAGGAGAAACTGAGTCTGAGCCATGGTGATAATCTAGCCCTACCTCAGCAAGGCAAAGCCTGACATGACGCATCAAACTTTCCTGGCTCTCAACCTCTACCTTTTAGGAGTAATGCAGTACGATCTTCCTGAGTCATTCTTTTTTTTTTTTTTAAAGATTTATTTATTTAATCACTTTTGAGAGAGAGAGAGAATGAGAGAAGGGCGCCTGTGCAGGAGCAGGGGCTTGGGGCAGGGGGAGAAGCAGACTCCCCACCAAGCAGGGAGCCCGAGGCCATGATGCAGGACTCCATCCCAGGACCCTGGGATCATGACCTGAGCCTAAGGGACGTGAGCTGAAGGCAGACACTTAACCAACCCAGCCACCGGAGCTCCCTTCTTGAGTCATTCCAAAGGAATCAAGTTGAAAAGTTTAAGGCAAATTTATGTCTCACTTAAAACTTGGGAGTGGCCATTAATTTATTTCAAATGCTTTTAACATTACAAATACAGGATACTTGTATTTCTTTTACCTCCGCCTCTAGTAATCTCACAGTTAAGGACCCCTTCCCAGCCAGGGAAATAGCCATATTTTGACTACGTATACACAAAGACATACAAATGTATGCATTTTATACGATATTTTTAATTAACAAAAAATGATATAAAATACATGATCATATATTTACACATACATACATATATGCAATTTCCTTTATTACCTTAAAAAAGATCATGCACATTTTCCCAAGAATACAGCTATCTACCATTTGTTTTTAATATAGCTGAGTTATATTCTATAGTTTGAACATATTATATATGATTCAAAAAGTTTTCACTGATTTTTTAATTGCTAAAAATATTTTTAACAATTAACCTAGATAAACAACATACAGGTTATCAACAATAAACACCATATACTTTGTCCCTATGTATTGGTATTTCCTGAAGGATGGATTCCTAGAAGAATAGGATCAGTGAGACAAATAATAAACGTATTTTAGGTGTTAAAAATTCACAGTCTTGGGGCGCCTGGGTGGCACAGCGGTTAAGCATCTGCCTTCGGCTCAGGGCGTGATCCCGGCGTTATGGGATCGCCCCACATCAGGCTCCTCTGCTATGAGCCTGTTTCTTCCTCTCCCACTCCCCCTGCTTGTGTTCCCTCTCTCTCTGGCTGTTTCTATCTCTGTCAAATAAATAAATAAAATCTTTAAAAAAAAGAAAAAAAAAATTCACAGTCTTATCAACAGGATATAAAACTGTCAATTACCCCATATCCTTATTGGCATTAGGTATTCTAAGTCTGTTTAAGTTAACCAATCTAATGGGATAAAAATAACGTCTTATTGTTTTCGGTTGTATTATCCTGAGGGGTCATGAGGTCGAGCACGTTTATAAATCTTCACTGGCCATATCTGCATGTTGCTTATTGTTCACACCCTCTCTGAACTGTTTTGTTTTTCTTTGGATTAAGGTGCTAAAACCCTTTGCATAATAACTATTAATTTTCTACCATTTTTTTGCAGATTTTTTCTGCCTTTGTTCACGGTGACTTTGCAAATGAGAATGTTCTACTTTTTATGTAACCAAATCTGTCAATCTTTGCTTTTTGGATCAAAGGTTGTTAGCAAGCTTAAGAAGACCATCTGCACCAGATAGTTTCTTAGTATTCTATGTTTTCTCCTAATTTTTTAATTTAGATTGCTTTTTGGTTTTATTTCTGTTGTTAATATATTTGGAATTTATTTATTTTTTATTTTTTTAAGTAATCTCTATATCCAATGTGGGGCTTGTGACCCTGAGACTAAGAGTCATGTGCTCTACCGACTGAGACAGCCAGGAGCCCCTAGAATTTATTTCTATACATAAAATTGAATAAGGTTAAAACCTATGCCATATAATTTTTTGAATATTTCATGCTCTTTCCTTTTAATTGAAATGTCATTTTATCACTTAAGTAAGTTTTACTATGTACTAGAACCTGTTTCATGATTTTGTGTAATGATGCCCATTTCTGTGCCAATACTGTTACGTACTTTTAAGTTTTAATTCTTGGTATAAAGACAACATTCTCCTGTAGTTTCATTTTTAGTTTCATTTCTACAGATGAAAAAGTTTTCTTATGGTTTTTAAAATTAAAGTAATAAAATCTAAACATAAAATATTGTATAGAGTGTTCAAATTTGATCTAGATAAGGAAGCTATTGATCCATCTTCTGAATTCCTCATGTAAAGATTCTTAAAAGTATTATATTCAAAAATAAATAAAAATGTAGAATATTTACACAGCTAATAGGTTTTAATATAAAACTTACAATTTCTCCAGGTTCTAAACTCTATATCCACTTATTTAATTTACCAATACAAGTAATTAAAGAATACAAGAAAAATATTCTCTTTGACCTTACATTTTTTAAGTAGAAAAACAAATTCAAAAACCTCTAATAAAGGTTCCTTATTTTTATATGCTACAATTTATATGAGACGGTCTCACTTTAAACAGGCCCATCAGTCTGGCCTAATTTAAGGAAAAACATTGAGGCCATTGAAAATTAACTGAAATGTCAACCCACTTTAGAAGAAAGCTATTAGTAAAACAAGGGTGAAGTTACAAGCACTTGTGAAAAGCACAATAAATAAACAATGAGACCCATTCAAAGATACTGGGGAGACATTCAGGCTTTGCAGAGTTAGAACAAGAGACAGCAGAACCAGTTCCCACATGGGCAAGAGTTTGTTTATTTTATTTTGCTTATCTGAAATCAGAGTAAATGATCCCAGTGGTTCGAATGGCTCGAAAATGTTTCTCAGTATCTAGGCAAGAAAAATGTCTGGTTTTCAAGTAGCTTAACTGCTTTGCAGGAACTCTTTTGCTCCCGTGGACCATAAAGCTCATGTTTGAAAACTGAACCATTTGAGACCACAAAAGGAATTATTCTTTCTTTCTGTCATCTGCCATTTTTTTAGTCCTACTTTTAAGAGGTGATCAAAAGAAATAAAGAATACTAGTTTCTACATAACTTTGGAAGTACTGCAGTCTGCACCCATGAATTATGGTTTATGAAAATGCATTTACAGAATTAGTATTTCATATTTCAGGAACAGTGAAATGAACTTAAATGGCTACTTGAATCATAATTGAAGTTTACAAGCAAGCCAACAAATATTTAGAATGAGATTTATAATGATCTGTTCTTATGATTTAATTTGGGGCCAGGCTAATTGATGAGAAAGCCTAGAACATACTTCTTTTAGATTGCAAGTATGGAGAAAAAGTGATAACAATCATCCTTTATTCACATGAAAGGTAAAAAGTGACTATATTCTTTGAATAGAAATAAAATGAGATTAGTAACATGAAAACTTTTTACTCAAGTGCAACTTCGGAATGAAACCATTTGTCATAAATTCCCTGCTTTAAAAGCAGAAAACAACAGGTTATCAAAGGTTTTGTTTGAGGGGGAGCAGTTTAGAAAAATCAATGATGATGTATGTTCTTCTAGCATCTAATAGTATAAAAATATTTTTAAGAACATATACTTAATAATCACTAAAATATATTTAGCCCAAAACCAGTTTTCTAAGTGTTTTTCATGGCTTACAAAAGTGATTATCTATTCAGGGAATCTTAAATGATGGAAATAGACCCATTCTAGTATCTAAGAACTCTATTACCAATTAAACCAGTTAATTTCAGCTTTACATAACGCTTTGAGAGCACAGGATTTACCAAAAAGATACATTCAAAAAATAGATTTTTCTTCCCCCAAGAAGACATCCTCAGAAGAAAAAAGTTTTATGTCTGCCTCCCAAAAATAAGAATGCACTTCACCTTCATAAGGTGATGAGGCAGTCCACCACAAAGACAAGAGGTGAAGCTACAAACTCTTTCATGCAGGAAAATCGGCTCTTTGTCATATCCTTGGAACATCTATTGTTTGGTTAGCTTACTCTGGAAGAGGTTTCTAAAGTAGTTGGCTGTCATTAATCTAATTACATATTGGGCCAGCTAATTAGAGAGGGCACTTTTCTATTTAAAAAATACTGCCTCAGGTAAGGCTTGAATTAGTAGCCAACTTTCACCCCGCACCCCTACTCACTCCAGAATCATCGCTCTGTCTGGAACACCTACTACCCCACTGCTGGAATGCAGTCTCCCTCCTCCACCTGACCACGGAGGTTCCCTCTCCGGAAAGCCGCAAATTACAGTGCTAAATTTCAGCCAACAGAAGAAGGCATTTGGAGGTAAAGCCAAAATGAGGTTGAAAGAAAAATTTCCACTAAGAAATCAGCAGTAATGATTGAAACATAGAGCTACATAAAAAGCAAACAAATATGGGCCATATACCATTACAGTCCTCACTTCTCAGGAAAATGAGAGAACACCAAAAGACTCTTATTCTGCCCCAAAGGAAAGATATTCGGCAGGAGTAAATCAAAAAGTAAACAAAATACATTAACAACAAAATTTCTGAAAAAGAAATAAATCAACACCATTTACAATAGCATCGAAAACAACAAAATCTTAGGAATAAATTTAACTAAGGAGGTGAAAGATCTCTATTCCAAAAACTATAAAACATCGATGAAAGAAATTGAAGAAGACACAAATAAATGGAAAGGTATCCCGTGCTCATGGACTGGGAAAATTGATACTGTTAAAACATCAATAGTACTGAAAGCGACCTATAGATTCCATCCAGTCCTTACTAAGAGTCCAATGGCATTTTTTACAGAAGTAGCAAAAGCACTCCTAAAATGTGTATGGAACCACAAAAGACCCCAAAGAGACAAAGAAATCTTGAGAAATAAGAATGAAGCAGGAGGCATCACACTTCCTGATTTCAAGCAATACCATAAAGCTAGAGTCATCAAAACAGTATAGTACTGGCTTAAAAACAGACAAATAGACCAATTGTACATAATCAAAAGGAACCCAAGCCTATAGAGTCAACTAATATTTAACAAGAGAGCCAAAGAATACTCAATGGAGGAAAGACAGTCTCTTCAATAAATGGTGCGGGGATAATTGGTTATTCACATGTAAAAGAATGAAATGGACCCATATCTTATTCCACTCAAAAAAATTAACTCAAAATGGACTAAAGACTTAAGTGTAAGACCAGAAACCCTGAAACTCCGAGGAGAAAACATAGAAATAAAATTCTTTGAAATGGGTCTTACAATGACTTTTTGGATATGAAACCTAAAATACAAGCAACAAAATCAAAAGTAAACAGCTGAAGCTACATCAAACTGAAAAGCTTCCACACAGCAAAAGAAACCATCAACAAAGTGAAGAGACAACCTACAAAATGGGAAAAAATATTTGCAAACCATATATCTGATGACAAGGTTATTGTTGAAAATATATAAAGAACTCGGTACAACTCTAAGCAAAAAAACACAAATAGCCCAATTTAAAAACAGGCAAAGGACCCGAACAGACATTTCTCCAAAGAAGATATACAAAAGGCCAACAGGTACAGGAAAAGATGCTTAACATCATTAAAATCAACAAGAAAAAACAAACTAAAAGCACAATGAGATATTATCTCACAACTGTTAGAATGGTTATCATCAAAGAGATAAGAATAACAAATGTGGATATAGAGAAAAAGGAACCCTTGTATATTGTTGGTGGGATTGTGAATTGGTGCAGCCACCCTGGAAAACAGTATGGAGGGCCTTTAAAAAATTAAAAATAGAATTACCATATGACCCAGCAATTCCACTTGCGGGAATATATCCAAAGGAAACAAAACAGTAACTCAAAAAGATACCTGCAGCTCCATGTTCATAGCAGCATTATTTACATTAGCCAGGACATGGAAACAACCTGGGTGTCCACTGATGGATGAATGGATAAAGAAGTTGTGGTGTACATAATCAATGGAATATTATTCAGCCATTTAATGAGGAACTCCTACCATTTGTGACAGCATGGTAGGACTGTGAAGGCACCATGCTAAGTTAAATAACACCGAGAAATAAAAGTACTGTATGATCTCATTTATATATGGAATCGAGAAACAAACAAAAAAACCCTGAACTCATAGAAAAAGAGATTAAACTTGTGGTACTAGAGGAGAAGAGTGGGGGAGGTGGGGGGAATTGGAGGGAGGTGGCCAAAGATACAAACTTGCAGTTATAAAATATTTAAATAAGTATGAGGGCTATAATGTACAACATGTCAACTACAGCACAATATATAGGAAAGTCGTTGAAAGTAAATCCTGTGAGTTTTCATCCCACGGAAATTTTCCTTTCTTTCCTTCCTTCCTTCCTTCCTTTTCTTTCTTCCCTTTTCTTTCTTTCCTTTTCTTTTCTTTCCTTTTTATTGTATCTATACGAGAAGATGGGTGTTCGTTGAACCTACCGTGGCAATCATTTCACAATATATGTGAATCAAACCATCATGCTGTGTGCCTTACATTTATATAGTGATACATGTCAACTTCTTCTCAATAAAACTGGAAATTTTAAAAAGTGAACAAGCTGAGCTACAGATTTCATTCTCTCTGCTCTAAGTTTTACTGTAATTCTTCAGTTGATGTGTCAAGTATCACAGAATTACTGGCTCCAGGACCAAATCCCTTACTTCATATGGATTGCTCGGTTTGTGAAGGTGCACTCTCATTTTCTTTTTTGTTTTGTTTTGTTGTGTTATCGTTGTCTCCTTCAGTTTAACACATGAGACTTAGGGCATGGATAAGCAAGACAAAAACGGTGCATGCAAGGTCTCAGAGCTAGACCAGAGCATGAGTTAAGGACAGAGCTCTTTCCCTTCCTGGGAGACCTCCACTCCATAGGCATTTGTTAAAAATCTCAGTCAAAACACTACCTCTTCTCGCCTTCCCCAAAGTACCGACACCAGAGATGGCATTTGCAGGTATCATAGCTCTACCAAGTGAACAAAGGCTTTTTCTCAGCAAAACACACTGAGCTTAGACCATGGGGTACACTCCAAGAATCTAAAGTGGAGCTAAGAGAAATCACGGCCCTAATCGCATTTTGAATCGAAGAAAACCAGATTTTGTTGACGTATTGTTTGTATTGATACAAATGACGCCACGTTATGTGGAAAACAAGATCATCTGAGGGTAGAGTTCTGCCTTGTCAACTTTTGCCCCAGTGAATGTTGTGATTACAGCTTCAACTTTCCTGCTCCGTGGGAACCTGAACATAGGGTATGTTGAAATGAGGATGAATAATTGCCGTATTTCCAGTGTTTCGGGGCTTTTACCTCTGCGAAACAATTCTGAGAATGTAGTTTGGCAGCACCAACCTAGGAAACCAGCTAGGCCACCATGGTTAGCTGACTTATCAGCTGAAAATGAACCTTCTTGAGTCCAGCCCTAAGGGCCACAGAGAAAGATGCGAACTCCCTAAAAAAAGTTTTCTCCTAACAAATGGCTTGTCTAGATTATGTGACTAATGGTTTCTACCTTGATTATTAAATGTAGTTATAACTGGTCCAGTGTTAAAACACGGTCAACAACGTGACACATTTTGGTTGGAATTTCCTCTGTATTTTTAAATGTACCAGATGTACCTTGTGGCTGACACTTGGACACTCGGTGCCTGGCATGGGAAATCTTTCTTTGGAGCAAATACTATGCTCCGGGTTTTTTCCCAGACCACAGTAACCAGTGAGGTTATAACTGAAGTATTTATATTGCTTTTTTAAGGGTATACTTCTCTTCTTTAAAAATCTTATTGATATGCACTCCAATTCTATGATAACTTTGTTTAAAGGACACAAACTGCCACTTCATAATATGAATTCTTACTATTAATCTATTGAATCTGTTACCCAAAAATAATTAATGATAAGGAAAGCACAATGGTAACTGACTAATCAAGGGAGAATTTCCTAATTACATCTTACACATTTTTGAGCCTTTTCATCTATTGGGTGTGTCCCAGATAACTTAACAATACATCTTATAATGACTCATGTCTACAGTTACAAGGACGCCTATTTGTGCTCTTAAAGATTCGTACACTTGAAGTCCGGCCTGGAATGAGAAAGTAAAAGTCATTTATCAACATTTTTGTGTATTTTTCACATTCAAAAATTCTTCGTGCTAAGCATGTGGAATTTTTAAAAATTATTTTCTTCCAAAATGACTTTACTTGAGCCAAAGTAATTCTAGATTTTAAAACTGGAAGGGGAACACTGCTCTGTAGAAGCCTAATGTTTTTATCACTGCACAATATCTACAGGGTACTTACAGTTTTGTTATCCTGATACCTGACATATAGAAAGTTCAAAAAAAATCCCCTCGAATGTAGTATTTGTGAAATATATGTGAATCTTGTGACATATATGTAAATATTGTGAAACATATATGTGAAAATAAAAAATTTTACTCGCAAATACTAGTAAAAAAATTTATATTCACAAAACACTGCATTATTCAATTAAAGTGTACTTTCTGAAATGTGAAATTTTGTACACAAACACACAGGACTGAAACTTTTATAATAGTGAGAGGAAGTTATTTCCTAGAAAAAGGAATGCAGGGTTTGATATAAAGAGCTCTCCCAGCCGCGGCCCCACCTTCCTCTGCCATTGCCTTTCTGCACTTTGAGAGCAAGGCCTTTGTCATCTATGATTTATAAAAGCTAAGGGAACAGAAAGGGAAAAAAGATAGTACACATCAGGTGTTATCTTGGTACTTCCTGTGGCTTCCTGTTGTAAGGGTCTTTATTCCTGGGGATATTATAAAATGAGAAAGCTTTCTACTTGACAATAATGCATAAATAATAGAATATAAGAAACAGAATCCTTCCGAAGTAGGTCCATCCAGGCTCTGAAGTACTTTTGTTGTGATATAGATTTCGTATAAACATTTGCGACCCCAAAGGCAAAATACAGGGGAGCAGAGGGAAAGACATTTCACCGTCCCACACACTTTATCTTGCTCTAGGGCTCAGGGAAAACTCTTAAATATGGCAAACTGAAACACTAACTACAAAGAAAGAAATGTGGCCTCGCCTAAAAATAAAATAAAGCCATACACACACACACACACACACACACACACACACACACACAGAGATATAGCATACACCTATATGCCATGTCGGGCCCTGGGAAAATTCCAATTGTATACTTTTTAAAAAGAAATCAGATGTACCTGCATGGGAAGAGCAGACTATTTTCTGTTGATTAATTCTCTTTGTACTCCATACAAGGATGGTTAGTAGCCGAATTAACCAAAAGAGATCTATTCTCTAAGGTGTGATACAACTGAGTTTCCATAGAATATTCTTACGCTGGCCTAATAAGAAAAAATAATTTTAAAAAGTATGCTACATATTACTCTATTTTAAAAGTACGTATTCATCAATTTATTCTAATGATTCAATAGACACACTTTGATTTTATATTCCATCTCTTATATGAAAAGATCAATATATAAATATTTGCTAAGCCAAGTACAATTATGAAAACTCAATGAATTACCAAGTTACCCACCTAATATCTACTCCGTTTAACTTAAGTATGCCAGTTGTACTTTCTTCAACTGCAGTATTACTGATAATTGTATTTGTATAAGTAAAAAGAAAAGCTTTCACTGATTAACTTCCTGTTTTTTCTACATAGCAGTTTGTTTTTCACTGCCAAGGTTTTTTAAATCCCTCACAATTAATATAAATCTACAAAAACAAAAATAGGCTTAAATTTAAAAAAGAAACATAAATTCTCAGTAGCCACTAATGATAATTATTAAGCTCTATTTTAATGTTGATCAATTTAGCTCATGGAATTATTAATGTAATCACACAAGCCCTCAAACTTTTTCAAAAAGTAATACTTGTCCTGCAACAATAATAAGGAAAGTAACTACAGAACTTTTTAAAATTAAAAAAAAGGGATTTATGTTTGATTTTATAAATTAACATTATTCACTTCAATCAAACAAAATTACTGGGAATAATATATAAAATCCATGAAAAAATTCAGCAGAGTAAAAGCATGCATAAACATGTTTTGATCCAAGGATCCGGTTCAAATTAAATAAAGATTATACATTTACTTAGCAAGATACAATTTATATTAATGTTTTTGAGATGGAAAAGCAGATTACTTGAAATTCATCATTCTAAAGATATGAGTAGAAAATTTAATTAAAACTAAACGGAATAGTGAGAAATGCTAAAATCTTTTTTTAAGAAAGAACAAAATCACAAAAAAATTAAGCTTTATGAAAGGAGACTCATTTAAAAATCAAGAATTAGTCAATTCTCACTATGTTAAGTAAGTGATAGAAATGAAACAGATGATCTATCATTTCAAGATTTCTTATTTGCCCATGAACCCGCCAATAGCTAAAATTCTAAGGGATCAGTATATGTTTTTCTAAAAATTGTGAAAATACAGTGCTATGTATGCAGTTTTGCTCTGTTACATTCCTGCTATTTTTCTCTTCTCTGCCTAGGAGAAAGAGAATTAAAGTTTGCGGGGTGCCTGGTGTGAGACAAGGCACAGTGCCTTGTTTTTTACCTACATTATTTCACTCAGTCTTTACAACCAGCCCTATCAGTTTACTGGTATTAATCCTATTTCTCTGACAAAAAATTTGGAAATCATGAAGATGGAATAAGTTACCTGAGGCCACACAACTATCCATTAGGTGCTCTGGTACCCAAGCCATGCTCCATTTCTATATTATAAGATAGTTCTAAACACTGTGGTATCATCTCTCAGAACGTTGCTCCATTTTTTCTGTCGGTAAAGCTCAGGTTCTGAACAAACACATACATTAACAACTTGCCTAAGCCAGCCAATGCATTATATCTTTTTAAGTTAATCTCTTTCCATTCAATGTAGGTATAGAGATATGTTGGTTAAGCGCCCCACTCGTGGTTTCGGATCAGGGTCCTGAGATCAAACCCTGCATGGGGAAAAAAATCCTGGCTCACCAAGGAGTCTGCTTAAGACTCTCTCTCCTTCTCCTTCTGCCCCTCCCCACTGCCCACTCACAGCCTCTCAAACAGAAAAAAGAAAAAAGAAAATCCATTAATAAGTTATATTCATAACTTATCCAGACTCAAACTCAACCCTCTACCATCTAGTGTATATATATTACTACATATCCATATATATATGTCATTAAAATGACCAATAAAATGACAAAAAAATATGTATGTCATAAATATATATGTCATTAAAATATTAAAATAGTTGACATTTAATGAATGGCTAACTGCCAAGCACCATTCTAGGTGGCTCACACAGCTACCTCATTTAATCTATAAGCAGCTGAGAAAGATAATCAGAAGTGAATGAGTATTAAAAAGATCACATATAATTTTGATTTAAACTATACTCTCTTGAATTAAATACATGATAAAGGAGATAAACATCTATATAGCATACTTATTGTTTGATGCAAATATTGCAATTATACCACATGGGTCTTTATAATTCAATTTCATTTTCATTATGAGTATATAAATATAACTTAAACTTATGGGATATGAGGCATACAAAAGAAGTCTAGAACTTATCAAACATTATTTTATGAATAGTCAATAGAAAAATTCACCTTGGAGAAGAGATTTTATCTAAGAAGAAAAAGCAAAGGTCTGAAATAAAATATCTACAATCCAATTTTTACATTATTATAGAACAAAAATCCATAAATTATTTTAGTTGTTATATTGGATGAATGACCATTTACTTAATGTACGGAGAGTTTGTGTAAAATGAAAAAAATTAAAATAGCTCTTCAGTAAAATTTTGTTTGGAAAACTGTACAATCCTTCTCTGAAGAAATTTCTAGTAATCCCTAATTAGATTTTTTAAAAAACTGTATAGATTAGTACTACAGCGTCAAATAACAAACAAAGGACAGAATGCATAGAAGACAATCAAAACATGTAATAGTCAGAGCAAGAGCACAGGGCTTTCAGCCGAGCACTGGACCTAGCAACGTTACAGACATTAAAAAAGGAGTCACAGGCAAAACCAATGTCTTTGACATATTAGCATTTTGGATACAAAAGACAAAAGAAATACATAGAAAGAACTTTGAAAATGTAAACCAAAAAATTAGGCAAGTTATTAAGAAGAGCAATCTAATATATTTTCAAAAGTTTATTTCTTCTTTCCTTCTCTATCGAACCAAAGCCTTCACCTTAGATCTTTCAAATTCTTGCATTTTCCTGAAGCTACATCACTCTTTATTACAAAAGACCACATGAGTGGAAATGCATTTTTTTCTATTATAAACATCTCTCTTTTAGTTTTTAATACCAAGAAATTCTGAGTTCTTAGAGAATCCCATATATGGAATTAATCTCTGGGACAAACGAATGAGCATCTGACTCAGAGCAACTGCAGAGACACCTTCTAGCCCAAGATGTACGACATTTTAGAAGGGTCACCTTCTGACGTTTCAAATGAATGTTCTCATCTGCACAGCTGACATCTGCAAACATGGCAAACAAGGAAATTTTACACAATATTGTCTTAATTTCAGTTTATGTTCCGTTTTGTGTCGCAAGAGAACATCCCAGCCCTAACTTTCCCAACCAACCTCCAGCAGCACGTGTGGAGATCAGCATTCCTGTTGGTAGAACCTTACAACTGAAATGTCTCGAGTCTAAGGCAATTCAGACTGCACAGCTGTCTACTCAGGAGTCCCATTAAACAGACTTTTAAAATTCCTAGAAGAAGGCATGATTTATTATAAGCAAATGGCCATGCTGGCTTTTTTAGTAGGAGAATTTGAAGTGAAAATAAAATTATATAAGATACACCTTGTTTGGACTTTTTAAAACTCCATTAAACTTAACTTTTAAATGGCTGTGAATATGAGGGTTGGAATAATTAAATGTCAACCAGAGCTGACTAATGAACACACAAAAAAACGGGGGACCTGATCCTATTCTAAGAAGCACTTCGCTTGAGGGACAAACACTAGGAGAACAGAGCCATCACCGTACAACAGGAAAAAAAGAGTCAGAAGCTGTCAAGTAATTGTGAGAGAAAATAGAATGCATTTGCAATTTTTAAGTCCATTTAATGCCCAGCAATTTCATCACCTACCCTACATTTAAAACTGGGACACAATCCAGAAACTGAAGCGAATCAGATATTTGTGAAAATATGTTTGCACTGCACTATCCAACAAATGTCCTGGCAACACTACTGTACATATTTCAACATATGTTGATTTTAAAGAATAAGTTTTGGAATAAGTCTTCTAATGTATCACATTTTAATTAAGGAGATATTGCCAGCCAAATGACCAAATGATTTAATTTTCAAAATAGTAATTCTTCAGTTGCTTGTTGCTCTGCTGTGAAAACTATGTAACATTATAATACTTCTGTCACCACTTATCATTTTAAATAATTTAATAAAAAATACCTAACTCCATATATTTTAAGAGAATAAAAATAATCCCTACGAAATGCTTTCTACGTTTTTCATTTGAACCACAAAGAAGATATTAGAAGCAAAATACAAAAAAAAAAAAAAATCCTCCAAACTATTTCTTCAAGTTACCTGAATGGCCACTTTCCTTCACTGTAAGATTATAAGAGTCACTACTTCTTTTCTTCTCATAAAAACCATTCTGCAACAGGACAATATACAGTCAAGCCTTGAACATGGCTTTGAACTGTATGGATCCACTTATACATGGATTTTTTTTTTAATGAATACTGTAAATGTATTTTCTCTTCCTTATGATTTTTAAACAACATTTTCTTTTCTCTGGCTTACTGTATTGTGAGTACACAGTTTATAATACATATGACACACAAAATATGTGTTAATCTCCCATTTATGAAGAGTCAAAAGTTATATGAAGATTTTTGACCACGTGGTAGGTCAGCACTCCTAATCCCTGCATCGTTCACGGGGCAACTATATTTTAATTGTATTTTTTCAAAATAATTAGAAACAACTAGTTCTTCATTCGACTGATTTTTCATTTAAGCATCACGGTTCTACTTAGTGAGAGGATTATGAACTTACATCATTAAGTGTCTGTTCTCTGTTTATAAAATCCTGAAATTAGCCTTAAGACATGAATACCAACTCCTAACAACCCAATTTTCATTTCACATCCTGATGAATTCTTGTTATCCACCCTTTTGTCAGTAGCCTTCTAGGACTGTCCTTTAGTGGAGGCCCTCCTACCTGGCATAAGTTTCCTTCACTTTTTTTTTTTTTCCTCTGTCAATAGCCTCAACATGGTCCATTTTTCTGCTTTTTTTATTCCCTCAGTGCCATTAGAGGAATATGCCATTTAACATGATCTCAGATCCTTTAATATAATGGAATAACAGGAATTAACAAATGTAAATTCTGAGCTTAGTAAGCGCTAAACACTGAACCAAGTATTTATATTTTTTTCAATAATCTCTGGAAAACACTACAATCTTAGTTTTACAGAAGAGGAAACTGAGACTCAGTGTGGTTAAATAACTAATCCATGATCACATAATTAGCAGAATCTGAAGTCAAGTTCCTGCTCTTCTCCCTGTATATACTTTGCTGCTTCTGATTATTCACTAACATTTACATGTGGGAATCAGAGTCTCTCATTTAGGATGCAGAAATATGCCCATGAGAATAAAGCCAATAAATAAAGTATCCAAAAAAGATCCTATTCACTGACTTTTTTGTATGGAAAAGGAATTACATCTGCTAGAATTAGATTCAGCTGCATATGACAAACCCAAAATAACAATGGCTTAAATAAGATAGAAGCTGAGTTCTCTCTCACAGAAAATAAATCAAACCGGGTAATCCAGATTTAGTATGGCAATTCCACAAAGTCATCAAGGACCCAGACTCCTTTTAGGTGACTCCTCCCTATTCTCTAGTGTATGATTCTCATCCCAAATGGCTGTCAGAGCTCCAGCCATTACAACTGCATTCCAGGAAGCAGGATGAAGGAATGGGGGTGGGGGGACGTGTTACATCTCTTTTTTAAGGCTGTATCTCAAAACACCACTCAATACTCAAATTTCTTCCTACTAGACAGAACTAAGTCACAGGCACTCATCTAGCTACAAAGGGGGCTGGGAAATGTGTTTTCTGGCTGGGCAGCAAAATGCGCAACTAAAAGCCAGAGTTTTATTATTACTAAAATGGAAGATAATAATGAGTATTTGGAGGAACCTAGGGAAAAAAGAAATCTTTATTTTTCCTGGGTTTCTATACAGGTCATTGGATAAGGTGATAAATTCTACCAATGGGGGTGTCACTGAGTCTAAATGGTCCTTCATGTTCTAAAATTCTTCTAATATCCAGAGGTCCTGAACCAATAACCAAATAGAGAACACAGGAAAAAATGCAACTGTTGATAAGTAATCAAATCTGAAAGGTGCTTCAATAAGTAAAATAATCTAGGCCCAAGCACTTATATAGATTTATGACTATCCTCAAACATGTTAGTTACATTAGTATTTAAAAACACTATCAGAAAATCTGTAACTTGAATGTGAATAGACTTCCTTAGTCCCTGATGCCATCCATGTACAAGGCAGTCTTTTCATTGTTATGATGAAGCATTTGAGAAAAACACATGCATAACTTCAAAAGCACTCATCTCCCCCAAAAGTCACTTTTTACAAAAGTTTTTTGGGAAGATTGAAGGATTCATTTCACAGGCAACAAAACAAATGTCTTCGAAATTCTCTTTAAATATTTTTTCTTTAATGTTCCACTCCTCATGGCATTTACCCTACCCTCCTCTCTCTCAGAAACCTTCCCAACTTCCCACAGTCACTTCCTATAATCCATCTGACTGCACTCAGTGAGACAAAGCCAGCCAAATCATCTTCAGTCAGATAAAACCAGATCACGTGTTGTCACTTAAACACGGACTTGGGGCTCCTCGTCGCGCACTCCCAACACGTCCAAGCATGCGCGTACACACACATGCAACCCTGCAATTTCTCTCATTGTAAAGTGACGTACTTCCAACTAATTCAATCCATAATCAAGATAGTAAAGTTTTTCCTTCAATTCCATGTATTTCTGAAAAGTGAGCAGACAAATGAATTTCCCTATCTCCCCATAATCTTAAATGCTAGACTAAACATTCCCTATCTCTGCGAGCTCTCTTTACACGGCTCCATTCTATGCACTGTAGTGTATTCAGTCATTCTTTACAGTAGATTTCCAGGGATTGTGGCTCAAAGTTAAATACGGAAATAATGTCATATCAATATATATTATGATATAATGGTATTACTTGTCATATCAAATAATATTTGGAGACTGGCGATATCATCTGTCTACTTTTTACAAAATCAGAGAATCTAGTTCAATCAACTGTGGTTTTGTGGACTGGGGTCCCCCCGATGATCGACTTGGTGACAGTACAGGATTCTTACACTCTTTACAGAGGCATAATGTGCAACAAACAGTGGACTTTGGAAGCACAGTCTCTAGGTTGAGATCTCCACGTCAACATTTACAAACTGTGTGACACTGGGCAAGTTGGTCCCTCTGTGACTCAGTTTCTTTAACTGTAAAACGGGGATAATAATAGTTACTACCTCTTGGAGTTGTTCTGAAAATTAAGTAAATTACTACATGAGAAATAGGTTGGGATAATATCTAATACATACAACCACTCAACAAGTGTTACCTGTTACTATTTCTCACTTTCTAATAAAAGTTTATTGTAGTAAATAACACATTAAAGCCATTTTGGAATATAAATCACCCACTAAAACTAAGCATACATGCATGCTTTAGAATAAATCTTGAATCTGCATTTTTAAGAAATGGATTCAGAAAAATTTAAACCACTGAATGGTATGAAAAAAGTTCAACTATTGATATAATCTACTAACATTTGTTTATATAAGGTCTGGCCTCAGAAAACCCCCATACCAACTAAATTATTCCTCTTGAGTAAGTTTATAGCACACTTAACAAAAGGAATTTCAACTATTACATATTTTTAAATAAAAATAATATTTCAGGAAAGAAAATCCTTAAATAATGAAATACTTTTGAAAGAACTCATGGAAGTGGTAACTAAACAGGCTTTATTAATGAAGTGCCTGGATTTAGGTTAACTTGATAAGAGGTAGGCATCACACTTACCTATCCAATCTTAAAATAAATCATTAATTTAGGAGCTTTACTAATATTATTAGGCTTATTTTTAAATATTATAAATATTATATATATACAATAAGTATATATATGTGTGTACATATATATATATATCTTTAGTATTGCAATACTTGCTCTGTTTCTGTATCAGTACACAGAACTAAAATAAGGATAGGAAGTAGATGCCAAGGAGGGAAATATAATAGATGTCTTCTAGCAACAGAGTCATTAAAAGATAGTTTAAGATTTGATGGTTCTCTTAAACCTAGGGTCTACAACCTTATGCTTGAGTATAACTTAATAGTCAGCATTCTCTGTTTTTAATGTGAACATAAAATCCACTATAAATTCCAAAAGAATTCTAATAGTCCAAAGTTCTCTCCACTATACAGTACCATTTCCACACAACTTTGCACAAAAAGACTTAAAATCTAAGAAATGCACAATGATAATTTGTTTGGAGAGTCTCACTTTTCCCAAACCCTCCCTATTGCTAAATTTTTCTACACAGGCTTCCACACCTCTCATGGTATATTGGGTCCATTTCTGCTGGACAAGCAACCTCTTAACTAAAAAATTTAAAAAAAAATTTAAAAAATTAAGTGATAGGAAATGAGAACATAATAAAGAGAAAAATTATTTTTTTTAAAGATTTTATTTATTTATTTGACAGAGACAGAGACAGCCAGCGAGAGAGGGAACACAAGCAGGGGGAGTGGGAGAGGAAGAAGCAGGCTCCCAGCAGAGGAGCCTGATGTGGGGCTCGATCCCATAACGCCGGGATCACGCCCTGAGCCGAAGGCAGACGCTTAACCGCTGTGCCACCCAGGCGCCCCAGAGAAAAATTATTTTAAAAGCAGGCAGACATTAAGAGAATTTCTTATGAGCTACTAAGCTTTTGAACGCAAAGAATTCTCTCTCAGAATTAGATCAGATTGAAAAAAGCTGCCTGGCTTGGAAAGGAAGAACAGAAGAGAATTATCTTACCCTCCTTCAATAATGGGTGGCCTCCAAAAAGAATAAGGAACAAATTACATTATTATTTTTAAAAGCTAGTGGTATGTTATTTAAAAAGTGACTAAGATTACGGTCTGACTACTGATGTTTAGCTGTTTGGCATGTCTCCAAGGAAGGGCTACTAATTAGGGGAGGTGCCCCTTGTAAGAGTAACTCGCACCCATGAGCATCTGTTCGGCGTTCACTAATTTCAACAAATTTCTAGACCAGCTACAAGTTGTGTGAATTAGACTTACTTTTCAAAAGTACACAAAAATCATCAAACCTAAGAACAAGATCAGGAAATAGTACTCTGTTTCATAGAAACTACTGAGAATTTACATATACAACATTTGTAGTATATTAAAAAAAAATCCAAAAGTAACCTATCCTAAATATGATTAAAAGAGTTTACATTTGAGATTAGGTATTAGCATTAGGGCGGCATTCCCTATAGACTACCCAAAAACAGTTACCTTGAAATGTAATCAATTAAAACTTATTTGTTAACTTTATACATAGTTTATTGATATTAAAACAGTGTAGGTGCTAAAGGAAGATGTTATGAAAACAGAATAGCACAGCTGTAGAATATCTTCAATGGCCTATTTTTTAAAAAAGATGATATTTCAATGTGTTTCCTGCAGTGGAGAGGGCTCAGATTTCAGATGATTGGTCATGGTTTTTGGAAAGAAATATATTTGTAGTAGAAAAGGGACAATGTTTCAGACTATAAGAGCTTGACCAAAACATGACACATCACAGCTATTCCTTCGTTCTAAGCTTGAGTTCAACAAGCAATATTCTAATTGGTAATTAGGCTGTCATTACTTCATCAATAGGGAGACCTGGACATAAAAGACTGATTCAAGAAGGGGATAGGCATAGGATTTAATCAGAATCTTTTTAGAGGGAGCATATGGATTTTGATGTATACTAGGTCAGGCCTCTTTTGAGACCTCTAGTGAAAGACCATGTAAGTCTAGATTTCCTGGCGGGTATTTTTCCCCCAACATAGAAAACCTTGCCTGATTTTAAAGCCAGCGAAGAGGAGAGCATCACAGAGTGGTAAGAAGGAGAACCTATGCCTTGGACTTCCAATTCCAATACAAGCTATGTTTGATGGGATTTATGCTACTTTCTATCGAAAGACTCTTATAAGGTAGTATGATTTATGCTTATGTGCACTAGTGGCCCGTGTGATTCAAAAGATTCCATCTCCCACCTCTACGTTACAATGATAATGCTTATGAACAAGCTCCAGGACCGCACAGCTACGGAGATAAACGTGTCCATACATACTTCTGTTTTGTACATTTATAACTCAGAATTAAAAAGCAGAAACACAAATCCGTTAGTACAATCGGCTTAAAGAATTACACTTAAAAAAAACAGAATTCAGAAACCACATGTATTTATTTGAAAAACAAACACAGGAGTATCTCGTAGGTAAATGTCATTCTATCTTCAGTGTTGAATACAATTTATTTTTAATTTTCTTTCTCTAAATTTTCTTCCCAAAGAACCTCACTATAAAAGGACCAAGGAGCTGGGATCATTCGTTGTTGTCATCTGGCATGAAAACGAGGGAACCCTTCCAAGGATACCAAGGACCAGTGAACTAGCCCCCAAGATGGGAATAACACAATGAAAACAAAGGCAAGCAGCTTGGTAGCAAGGCTGAGCAAAGCTTCAAAAGTAAAAGCAAGAAAATTTAATTGTATGCAAGAAACAAGAGAAAATTGAAGAGTCAAATGGCAGAGTTCAAGTGCCAAGCGAAAGGTGTTTTTAGCAGCAATGCTCTGTGCAGAAAGGGGAAAACCAGGCCAACCAGAAAGGCAGCTGTTGCAACAGAAGATGTCTTAACTGCAAAGACCATTTATAGTCATTTCCCCTGCAGAAGGTTGGCCCTCTCCCCCAACCCTGATTAAGAATAAGAAATCCTTGTTTCATTTGTTCTTTAATACTTCTGACTCAGAACCCTTGTCAAATGAGCTCTTTTGAACACATTTTGACTTTCAGGTTAAATGTTAAATAAATAATATAATAGTCACTCTCTTCACATAGCAACTTTTCCCATGCCAACAAAAACATGCCTAATCTTGCCCATAAAAAAATAGATACCATAGTCTATTCCAAATGCAAGCAATAAAGAAGTAATATATTTAGTTGACATTACAACTCTGAAGAGGGGGACATAAAAAGACACAAAAACATTTTATTGTAGAAAAATTTCCACGTTACTAGTACGTGATTTCTGCTACACTTGTCATATTTATGTACATATATGCACACGATGTATTTAATTAATGAAAAAAGTATCAGAAATAAGTAAAAATAGAAGTGCATGTCTCCTTAAGACCATTAAAACTCACACTTCTGCCACAATTTGGTCATCTGTGAAATAAAGGCACTAGGCTAAAATGTAATCTTTAGCTCCCTTGAAGTATCCACATTTGATGGTTCTGATGTTCCAGGGACTCTAGGCCTACGGTGCTGGCCTCCTAGTCTGTCTGCCACATTTCCTCCATGTCTAAAGCCATTCTTCAAATGAAGCCAAACCGTAAAATACTCCTAATCTAATGAATAGCTTTAAAAATACTCAAACGTGCTACTACAGGGCTTTGGGGAAAGCAATTATTTTAAAGACTAAAATGTGAATTTCTTCAGAGCATCTTACTCAAGGAATTTAAAGTACTTCAACAAACTCAGGTTAATTGTGTCTGTGTGATAAGTGTTACCTGCCCACCCCCCTTTCAGTCAAGGGTGGACTGATTAACCCACTTACCCAATGTAATAAGGAATAAATGGAGTCTGAATTTATGCCTGAACATTTTGTGTCCCTGATCTAATCAGGGACGCAATTTCCCTGAACAAAAATCCTGTTTTAACTGAAAGAATCTCTCAAATGTATAAAACACTAGGATAAGGGTCTATGCGTTCATTTACAGGCCACCTCTACTCTTTGAGGTATGTAATCTGTATAACAGTAATATCGTCAGCAAAATCTAAGGTAATGCTTACAACATTCTTTCAGGTGCTTTACAAATATATTGATTCATTTAATCATCTCAACAACTCTACAGGTAGGTGCCATTATTACCCTGTTTCACAGATTTAAAAAAAAAAAACACAAACTACTAAGGCACATAATTAACTTGCTCCTGGACACACAGCAAGTAAGCAGCAGAGCCAGGATGCAATGCAGGCAGTTTGGCTCCAAGAGCGCATGCTCTAAACCGCTCCACCATAGGGACTCCGGGTAAGGAGTACAAAAGTATCCATTTCTCTCCACTGTTCAGTTTCCTTCTACAACTTTGTTTGGGTGCGCTTAGTAAGCACTCAGTAACTGTAGCTGAACGAAAAAAATCTATGCCTGGAACTAGACACTGACAACGTAAAGCAAACATCCACACCCACACAGGAAAAAAAAAATTAAGAACAGAATTAAGATATTTAGAATCCTATCTAGAGTAACCCCATGAGTTTATTTAATGATCTTGGTCCAGTTTTTATACATTTGGTATTTCATATTTCCCTGCTTCCCTCTGCCTAATTCTTCACCCAAAGGAAAAAAAATGGAACAAAAACAGACAATATATTTTGGCAGTATTTTCATTCCCTAGTGACAAGGAAGGATAAGAAGAGTGAGGAGGTTCAGTCTGCATCAAAGGGAATTATTTTCTATAGAGTTATCAATTACCATCACCAAAAAAGAGTATGTGTAAGCCCAGAATTTCTTTCATCTTCAATTCTCATTCATATTGATGGCATCATTTTCAATATATGATTTGTGAGATGAAATTCTTTGCTCAAAGTAGCTGAAACAGAAAGAAAAGATACTCTAGTCCTATTAAACCAATGCATTTTAAAGCCTGGCCTAATATAAGAATCACCTGGGAGACGTAAAAAAAAAAAAAAAAATGATGCCAGGGCCTCACCTCAAGAGTTTAATTTAATTGGTCAGGGATAGGACTAAGCACTGGTAGCTTTAAAAGTTTTCCAGCTGACTGGAAAGTGCAGCAACACTTGGGAGGCACTATTTAAATGCTACCCAGGGCTTGCTAAACTTTAATATGATATACATCACCTAAAGATCTTATTTAAAATGCAGATCCTGGGGTGCCTGGGTGGCACAGCGGTTAAGCGTCTGCCTTCGGCTCAGGGTGCAATCCCGGCGTTATGGGATCGAGCCCCACCAGGCTCCTCTGCTATTAGCCTACTTCTTCTCCCACTCCCCCTGCTTGTGTTCCCTCTCTCGCTGGCTGTCTCTATCTCTGTCGAATAAATAAATAAAATCTTTAAAAAAATTTTTTTTTAAATTAAAATAAAATAAAATAAAATAAAATGCAGATCCTAATTCAAAAGTTCTGGGGTATGGCCTGAGGTTGTAATTCTCCCATGCTCCCAGGCCATGAGATGCTGCTGGTCTATGGACCCCACTTTGAGCATCAACCTTCTATTCCTCCATCAATACATTATTATATTAGTATCAAAGGTGAGAAGTGATAGAACAGAAACTACAATACAAGGTAATGCGTGTATTTTACTTCTATGTAAAAAGATAATTATTTTTAAAAAGTAACTTGAACCCACATGAAATGATTATATAGCACAGGGTTCCATGAACTAAATGAACTAATATGTATGAATTCCTGGCCCAGAATCAGTACTCAATAAGGATTATTTGTTTTATTATTATCTTATTAATAAATGAGCAGCAAATGATGACCACCCATATCAAAAATACTCAACGATGATATGTAACTTGTTTTCTGTAAAAATATGGCTTCTACTTGCTCACAGCGTTCATATTATGTTTCTCTCCTGTACCTAGAACATCTGGTACAGAGATAAAACATTTGCTCTCGAGTTGAAATTTGCACTATTGATAACAGGATATCTGGGATCAGCTTTAAAATACTTCAGCAAAGAAAAAGAAAAGAAAAAAGGTATAGGTAAACCAAATGTAGCGAAATTTGGGATCTCAATGCTTAACCTGTGGAATAGGTATACCGGGTCAATTGCTCTCTTCTTTCAACTTCTATGTATGCTTGCATACCCTTCAAAATAAGTTTTAAATGTTCTGTTTTTGGATCTCAGCTTCAACACTGTGATGATGAACAAATAACTTTTCTGACCCACACTCTCCTCTTCAGTAGAATAGGATGCCATATTAACCACCTTACAAGGGTGACTACAGGGAATAAAGGAAACGGCAATTAAAAAAATAAATAAATAGGGGCACCTGGGTGGCACAGCGGTTAAGCGTCTGCCTTCGGCTCAGGGCGTGATCCTGGCGTTATGGGATCGAGCCCCACATCAGGCTCCTCCTCTATGAGCCTGCTTCTTCCTCTCCCACTCCCCCTGCTTGTGTTCCCTCTCTCGCTGGCTGTCTCTGTCTCTGCCGAATAAATAAATAAAATCTTTAAATAAATAAATAACTGACACCAAGCAGGTCACAACATAAAGATAAATTTAATTTTAACCCAATGGGTCAATTTAAAGAGACATAAAAAACAGTTGTAAAATGTTTCTAAGATAGAAACAAGTGGGGCTGTGAAGACTGAAGAGGGTGTGCCATCACCCTACCATCCCAGGCCTTTCCATTACCTCTTTCGTAACATTCTAGACCAGATTCCATCAGAAACAGCAACAAGTATGGGGCACCTGGCTGGCTCAGTTGGAGGAGCGTGCAACTCTTGATCTCAGGGTAGTGAGTTCGAGACCCACTTTGGGTGTAGAGATTATGTAAATAAATAAGACTTTAAAAAAGGAAGGAAGGGAGGAAGGGCGAGCAACAAGTAGCATATAGTGAATTCTCCAGAATGCACGTCCTGAGATAAATCCATAAAAAGGTTTCCTGCATGGCAACACAAATCAGCTAAGGGTGATCTATAGGCAGACACCACTTCTAACTGCTTCTCCATTGCCCTGACTACAAATAACGTGGCTTTTCCTCCCACTCACTCCCTTCATTTATGAAAATCTCTGAACAGTAGCTGGGGATAGCAGTGCAGGAGGAAAGTAATGTCTTGAATACATGCCAAATAATCAAAAGCAAAATATCACTTCTGGTGCTATCACTTCATAGGACAGAAGTTCAAATAAGAGCAGATGGTACCTTTATTATCTGTAATGTAATTACAACATGATTACATAATCATTTAAAAATATCCATTATTGGAGATAACTCCATCATTCCAGAAAGGAATCATTCAGAAAACCTCACAGTTGGACACCCTGAACAGAAGGAAAGTGCACAATTTTATAATACACAGTTTAGCATGAGTGAAAGGAAAAAAATTATTAAAAATAGTAGCTGTACTGAAAACAATTTATGCACATTTCCATTTTTTTCAGAATATGTAGAAGCAATGCCATATTGAGCCTCACTTGTGTCCATTCCAACTGAGTGGTCATCAAATAATGTAACTGAAGGGACTCCGAGGGACACGCCTCTCCTCCAAAATTCTACAATCTGGAATGTACTACAAATACGTTAGCCTCCTTCATTAGTTCAAGAAAGAGCAAAAATTGGTGAGTTCAGAAGTTGTATTTACAGGGGAATTCTCAAAAGAGGCATTCTCTAAGTTAACCTTCTACCTCAGAATTACACTCTTAGGATACAAATGAAAGCCGTATTTAAAAAGCGTATTTCTTACATATTGTTCACAGTGTTCACCCAAGGCACAAATAGAATGCTCACTGGTTATTTTACTTAGATATTCCTTTCTAAATACAGACTTACCTGATACTTTTTCCTATACTAATAACATTCAAATTATCTATGTGTACAGTAATAAACACTAGGCATAATCGTATCTCAGTACCAATTTCCTTAAAAGGTAAAGCTTATTTCAGTCAAGGTCTAGGCCAAGCATTGAAATAAACACACACAGCAGAAAAGTTGTAATATACATTTTGTTTTTTCAGGCCATGAAATGCCTTACACTTCAATATGTATAAATTAACAAAACAAGAATTGTCAATAAAATGCCCTAGTTGTACTGGTATCTAAGAATAAAAGTTATTCAATTTTTTGTCTACGTGTTAATGAACACCTTTGAACAACCATCAAATCAAGGTCATATTTGAAGTCCAATGTTCACAAAAATGTCACAGGGGGAAATATGGAGAGGGAAAAGGCAATACGAACCCAAGCTGACTGCAGCAGGGAAGAGATTTTCCCACATACAGAGGTATTGGCCATGAAGCAAGGGAAAGCCTGAGGTCTCACCTCAGAATGAAGTGGAAGCTTCCTGAACTTACAGACTCAGGGAATCAAGGCAGGGTGCTGAATCTTCCCCACCCGAGCCAGTGACTGCTACTACATGAACCGCAGGACTTCTCAAAATCAGTCAAACCAGGATCAGTTGGATCAGAAATCTGTTCAGCAATCATGTGAACAAAGAAATAAACCTACTTAATCAACTGCCTCCGAGAAGCATCAAAATTCTGAATCTGAATCATAACCCTTTCTCTTAAATACTTACAACATCAGTTGAAAAGTGTAACTAGGCTAGTCCCAAACATCCGTCAAAGTACAGAAGAGTTATAAGCGGTAAATGAAAAATTCTGATCTCAAAACAATTTGCATTTGCATCTAAAATGTCACAATGAAACCACATAACTCCCTCCTCAAAATGTTTCATGTGACGTCTCCTTGAAGTGGCTTTCACTTTAGCTATGTGTGGCTTCCTTTATTTGCTTTAGTGACAAAAATATGAAAATGAATATAAAGAAGCAAAGTCTCTAAAACAAAGGCCAACAGTACATACAATAGCTAGATTTTTTTTCATAGTCTTAACTTACAGGGAAAACTCAAGGTCTAATAAAAACACCTTCTTTATGTAACTCAAAGCATTTCTGATGTTTTATTTTAGTTTGTCCTGTACCACCATGATTAAGACAGTAATGCCAAGGGGCGCCTGGGTGGCACAGTCAACCATCTGCCCCGGCGTTCTGGGATCGAGCCCCACATCAGGCTCCTCCGCTGCGAGCCTGCTTCTTCCTCTCTCACTCCCCCTGCCTGTGTTCCCTGTCTCACTGGCTGGCTCTGTCAAATAAATAAATAAAATCTTAAAAAAAAAAAAAAAAGACAGTAATGCCAAGTAAATATTAGTTTACAGCCCTCTAAAATTTCTATTTCTAAAAAGGAAGCAGAAATACTTGCCCCACAAAAGTGGTAGATTTTTCTCTCACAGAAAAAGCCAATGATAACCTACTAAAATGACTGCCACCAGTGACAATATTTTATATAAAAACAAATCCCTAATAAGGTCTACTTTCTATCAATTCATTGATGCTACCTAATGAATCTGACCTTGTGTGCAATTCAAGGTACTGTTATGGTGGGAAAAGCCCAGGATCTGGAGTCAAGACTATTGGAATCCAAATACTGACTCCACTACTTACTTGCTGTGTGACCTTCAAAAGGTACCGCCTCTCCCCTAGCCTCAGAGTTATCGGAAGGATAAAATATGTAATGCATGTGCAGGGTATATACATTAATATTATTAACATTTTTAGAATAGGAATCTCAAAAATATATAAAGGCACTTGATTACTTATTTACTTTGAGTAAGACCCTATGAAGAAGCAAAGTAACTGACAAGTTGAAGTATGTAATTATAATGTAATATATTACAAAACAAACGCCAGTGATAAATACACCAACTCTCTAATCATTATTCTTGGAAAATTCATTTCTTCTACTACCTAAAATGACAAAAGAGTAAAATAAATCTCAGGGTAGGCAAAAGCATTGGACATTTTCTAAAAATTTATCATTCCAAAGTACAATCATAGAAAAAGACACTAATTATTAAGGAAAAGATCAAGGACAACCAATTATTCAAGCATTTCCCCCTTTTTTTTGTACAGAAGCCACAAGCTTCTTATTAACACAGGTGGGATTTTTTTTTCCCATGTTACATATGCAGAACCTAAAATAAAGATTTGTAAATTTACTCATCTAAATTGACTGGCTCCAAAAATTCATTTGGTTGCAAGGTTTAGGTAAAAGGCCTAGAAAAATCTACTAAGGACATAAATTGGGGCAAATAACTAAAAAGAAGAAGCAAAAGAATCCAGATGTTTGAATAAAAGACCTAAAAAGGCTACAACCAGAGGACAAGGTAAGCCAGATTTAAATCAAACCAAGGTATTCCTTTAAATGTTGTGCTTAGAATTGCATAAAAGAATTATAAAGTCTAGAGTGAAGGAGACTTGGCCTAATAGATTTGCATAAACATGCATGGGGAGGAGAAGGAGGAGGTCAGGTATTCCCTAAATCAAGACTACTAGGAAAAATAATCCAACTTGAACTACATTAATAAAAAGTATGAGAAAACGGAAGCGCTAATATCATTATGGTTTTGTGATGAACAGGTGTATCTTTTCCAATCAATTTGTTTGCTGGGGGGGAGGGGGATGGAGGAATATGATTAATTATGTGCCAGGCATCATGCTAAGCACTGGGGAGATGAAGTAGATAAAGGCCTTCCTGGGTAATTTCACAAAGAGAAAATTTTGTTGCAAATGTTTATGGTAGATTGTATATACAAAGTATAAGTATGGCAGACAGCTGTGCCCAAGGAGATCAGAGAAATTTTACACCCAAGGACACAGTAATGAGCAAGAGTGTTCCATACAGAGGTAAAGCAAATACGAAGCTATGGAAAGTATCATTGGGACTTTTAAGTACTTCAGTTTAGCTCAATCAACGTTATATAGACCAAACACAGATAAGCATTCAGAATACACCTATAAATAAAAAATGTTCTCTCTGCTCTCAAGAATACAAATTGCAGAGACTTAAATGCAGTACAATGTAACACATGCTCTGTTAAACCTACTTTCCAAAATTCACGCAATAGGGGTCAAATTCCATAATATATAAAGAGTTGCTACAAACCAGTAAGAAAAAGATCAACAACCGAATATGGGATTAGCATAATCGGATGTTCATTTTTATTTTTCTCCAGATGTTCCTTTTTAAATGATTCCTCTAGTGCCGATATGGGAATATTAATTTAAGAGAAGGGACAAGTTTGAAAGCAAAAAGACTAATGCTGGGAAGCTACTGCAGCACTAGGTGAAATATTTAGAAGATCTGAACTGAATGCAGGTTTATTTAACTGGATGGTAGTGGTCACGTCAACCAGGCTAGGAAAACACAGAAAAAATACCCCACTTTATTTTCACCATACCCATCCACAGCAACTGTTCGGTATAGAGTTTGAGAGAAAGCTCCAGAGAAAAGATTAGGTTACAAATATAGATGTGTTACTCATCGGCCTATAAGCAGTAGTCAATCCTATGTGCGTAACGAGATGAAGCTGCCTGCAAGAACTTGTAAAAAGAAAAGGAACATCAACATTTAGGATTCAGCCGAGAGGAGCTGGCAAACAAGTCAAAGAGGAAATCCATGAAAGCCAATGAAGACAACATTTTAAGAAGAAAGAGGAGGCCCATTATGTCAAATACGACAGAAGCCAGCAACTGGACAGTCACTGGTGACCTTTGCCAGTCTCAGAGGTAGAGGACCTCAAACTGCAGTGGATCTGACACTGGGTGGGAGGTGAGGAGTACTTTAATGCAGGTTATTTCTAGAAGCAAAAAGCTTTGCTTTCAAAGGAGCTGTCCAACAATTAAACATACACACACACACACACAACCACCCACAGTGCCTAACATGTATTGAGGACTTCTTTCTGAGCAGGCAGTAAGCCAGGCATTTCAAATACAATTCCTCTCATAGTAACAATAACCTTGCAAAGTTAACACTATCATTTCCACTTCTCAGTAAGAAAAATGGGTTCTGGGTTGTTCCATGACTTCCCCATAGACCCAGAGCCAGCACACAGAGAACACAGGATGTAAATGCAAGTTTTGTCAAATTGTAAACCAATGTTCATTCCACACTCTGATGCTGCCTCTTCATTCATCGCTGCAAATATTAGGGGGAGAAGGAACTATTAACCATTTTGTAGTAAGGGTTTTTTTGGTTTGTTTTTTTTTGGAAGATAGTTGAATTCAACTACTTTTAAAGCTTCTTTCACCTTCTACAACCCATGATTCTTTCTCATACACTCTGCTCACAGGTAAACTACAACAGCTACAGAATTCCACATATACTCATCATTCATCTTGTAATTTCTTTTATGCCATCCTCATTTACAAATAGCCCATGTCCTAACATTGTGTTATATATAATACATACAGAAAAAAATTAATATTGCTTCCATTTATTTTTGCCAAAAAATGAAAGTACAACCTATGAAGACAGTTAATCACTCCCTTCCCTGCACTCCACAGCATGTTGCATCTTCTGCTATTAAAGTAATTACCACTGACATTGTGATTTGCTCCCCCCCCCCACCACACACACACACACACTGGATAGCAACTTTCAGAGATCGCCTACTTTATTCCAAGCCCCGAGCACACAGCACAGAGCCAGGCAAGCAATGATGCATGCACAGACAGGATGGAAGGATGGATGGGTAGATGAATGGCCTGATAAGTGAAGGAAATAATATTTTTTCAACAGCCATTTTATACTCAATGGATTATTTCATCTATTTGCTAACAGGGATATTACAATTATATCACACTTGAGGGGAGCAGATAGAAAATTGAGTGATACAAGAAGCATGGGATATGAATTATTCAAAAGGAGACATGAAAGTTTACTTTCAAAAAGTCTCCTGAAACACAGGATTTTTCTTGAATTCAAGGCCAAGAGAAATTTAGTCAATTCACCAAATTATTTTTTAGAGATCAGTTATTCACAAAACTTCTTTCAAAGAAGGCCAAGCTCATCCTAAGTAATCATGGAATTTTGGGCATGGCCCCTGGGAGATCTTTGAGGAGAAAAGGCCGCATAGAGCACGCTGAAATCACCGCAGGGTTGCCTCCCTATGTGTTTCAAGATCTATCCAATCGACAGATCTGGCTGGTGAAGGCACCCTCTCTAACCACGTGTGCCAGCCTTTCTTTCTGTCAACATGCACATGACAGGACAGTCACTTGCACAAAACACAAGCATGCATGAATAATAAACTCTCCTCAAAAACGTTCATGGGAACAGAGCAAACACCGCCACAGATTACAAGGGTGTGTAGAGCTCCCACTATGATGAAAGGTACATCAGAAGATCAAGAAGACTGCAGGTTATGCAAGATGCCCACCATGACAGCCACCCTTCCATCCCTTCCTCTCCTACATGAGGAAACACATCACAATGTAAGGGAAAGTAGTATTTTAGGGTTGAACATGAATCCACCCTCGTTTATATATAGATATTTTAAAATAAGTCCTTTGCAAACTTCTGTACGTTGTTGTCAGTAGCTGTGAATACCTCACAGCTGAGTGTAACACAGAAATGTGTTGTGACACCGTAGTTGGAAGGCACTGGCCTATTTTGGCCTAAGTGAAACTTAAACTAGTTATCAAATTACAATCGAACTCACTGGGTTAGCCAAATTCAATGGCCTTAGGAGCTGTTTATCAACAACCTTCAAAGACTGGGTGGCAGAAGAGGCAGGTCTGGCTCTGGGCAAGTAGGGTGCTGAGCTGCCTTCGTGGTGTGATTTGCAAAGCAAACAAGGGACTTGGCCTGTCCTCAGTTACTGCGCTAACATCACCGTGGTGTCAAGCTATCATGCTGTCCTTATTATTGGTCTGTATTATAAATAAAAGCAAGTAAAATGAAAGCAACACCTCCAGAATGTCATGCATCTGCTATTCAGGTTTACTGGAAAGCTCTTCTTATGGAGCAAGCTAGCTATCTGACACCTGAAAGCTGCAGGCCTGGGAGGTGACACAACCGAAGGGAATCGCAACAGGAAGGACGGGAGGGGTAAGAGCATCATGGCAGTGGCAGTCCTCACCCAGCCAAGGGGCCTCACAGGAGGCATACTAGACTGGGCCCAGTGAAGGACTAGACTTTCAGGAAGCTTAAGGCTCAGCATAAGGACACAGAAGAGCAAAGCAAAGGTGCTTAGGCAACCAAGCTCAAGGTGCCGGAGGTTTGATGAAAATAGATTAGCCAAGGTGTACCTTAACTCAGTTCTCCATTTTCCAAAGACCCTAACAATCTACCTGGTTTTAAAGGTAGCCTACAGGGCTGGGGAAGGACCCAGAAATGAGGCCATGTGGGATATATCTAGAAGACTTAAGAACAAAGTTGTTTTTAATATCAAGCTCTCTTGTGAAACACAGATAAGGCCCATCTTATGGACTCCTGTAGGGCAATGCTAGGAATAATGACTGTGTACTCCAGAGCATTAGACTGGTATCAACCCTAAGGAAGCACTCTGGCCAGCAGAAATGAGAGCAGGTCTAAGTAAGTAGGGAGCTCCTCACTACACGTGTTCATGAAACAGTGGGATCACCATCCGTCACAGGGGCTGCACAGAACATTCTACATGGGGGTGGCCTGGGCTCAATCACTTCTGCACCTTCCAGTTTTAAGAGTTTGGCTTCTTTGTTTTGGTTTGGTTCAGACATAGCAAATGTAAGAGATAAAAGTTTTCCCATTCATCTCTCAGTCCCTCTCACCAGTACAGAATCAGGGGACTGGCTCCAGGCCAGATGAGGAGTTGATTTCCAAAGTTTCTTCCACTTTCAAAATTTCATAATTTTAGATTTAGATCACATTTACAACGGAAATAAATGAGAATCATTTATTCTCTCCATTCACAAGATTCCCCTATAATCCGTGCCAGTGTTAAATGTCCATGACTGCTTTTAAAAAGAAGTCACTAAATCCCAGATGCTTCCAAATAGGGTTTTCTCTTATTCAGTTGATAGTGGTGATAATGTGTGAGTGTGATCCACTGTAGAAAGAGACTTTTTAATACCTGAAATCTATAGTTAAATTACCACTCAATCTTTTCTTATTCAGACTGAATAATCTCTCAGTTCCTGTCATAATTTTAAGTTCTTAATCATTTGCGGAAGGGGGAGGAAGCTTTTTTTGTTGTTTTTTTAAGATACTGAAAGTTTTCTACACCTATTTCTGAAAGTGCATATCGAATGAGTACTCAAACAGAATTCTGACCAGAGGTGAAGGCAACAGATTCCTCCTGACTGCTGAATGCAAATTGGCAGAAGTTGACAATGATGTGATTTTATGTGGGAAACTACAGTTTCCCTAGCCTTCAACTCCTTGAAGGAAAAGTATTTTTGCACTAGGGAAACAGATGAAATCCTAGCCCATAAATGGGAGCTTGGAAAGCCCTGGCAGCCTGCTTTAGTGGGGAGGCATCTGACCAAGTTCGGGCTAGCAGGTCACTGGTCCTCTGTAAGGACCAGGTTGAGAGCAGGTGCCTCACCATAAACCCTTCCCAGCTGACGTGGATCCCAGGACTGAGCTTTTACAAGAACATTCACCGCGTACACGTGCCATCAGGAGAGCTGACTCAGGAGCAGCCTGTACTCACGTGATGTGCTTGAAGGTTTTTTTATTAGTATTACACAGAAATCTTTTTTCTAGGCCTGCAAGTATGTTTTACATCTCTGTTCTGATTCCTAAATGTATTACCTCTTATTCATTTGCATTTGTGTATTTTGCTAAGCAAGCAGTGTAACTGGCAGCCTACTCTGAGCCTCCCAGAGGCCTGTCACAGTTGCTCTCCCTCACCAGTCCTCCTGAAGGAAAATCAGCACCCACCTCTGAGAAACCTGACCTACACCCCCTCTGACTGACAATGACCCACTGAAAACTAAGCACATCCTGGGTAAGCCACTCCTGCTCGTTATGCTTCTGCAGGTTTTCTACTGGGCAAAAAACACAGAGACTCAACTAAAGAAAGCAAGCTGAGGCAAAAAAAACCCTTCTACAGAATTGGCACTTACGAATCAAGAAACTCACCAGAAGTTTGTGAGCTGCCCATGATTTAAGATCCACAAAATTTCAAAATAGAAAAGAACCCTATAATTTAGAAATTTAAATCCCTCTTACCCTTTACCTGTTATTCTGTTCATTTAGCAACCATGTACCGAGGGTCTAATCTACAGTAGGCATTGTGCTAGGGCTAAATATACAAAGATAAGTGAAGCCAGGCCCCACTCTCCTGGGCTCTCCACTTCCTGGGAAGGAGGCAGATAGGTAAACAAATCTTCACAGAGCATGCTCTATTCAAGGTGTCCTCCGTGACAATGAAGAGGCTGAGTCCCTTTATTCCAACTGAAGATATCAGGAGACGTGGGTCCCAGAGGAGGTGACATTTGAACCAAGGCTTGAATGATGAGAATTAAGTGATGAGAACTGTTACCATGACAATAATCAAACCCACACAGAGAAGGTACATGTACTTTATTAACATTAAATATGCATAGCAGACCAACAATGCCAGGGTTGTAATGACAAAAACTTTAATTCCTTTGTAAAAAAAACAAAATAATAATGATAATAATAACAACACCACAAACTTGGAAGTCCTGACTCAGGTTCTGTCATTGTAAGAGAATATAGTGTGCTTTTAATTTAATATGATAAAATGGCATAGCTTACATGATGTTTAAAAACAAATGTCAACAGATGGCTTAAAGCCCACTTAGGACAATATAAGGAGTCAGCAGAGTTGGTGCCACATTTTTTTAACTTCTCATAGCCCATATATCTTCCCACTGGATAGAATCCAATGACATTTGGGAGCCAGAGGAGGGCAGAAGGAGGGCAGGAGGTTATGCTGAAGAAGGCTGCATTTCTGAATTACTAAAGCATTACAGAAAATGATAAATCGAGATATAAACAAAGGAAGAGGATTTTTTCTGGTCTTGGTTTTGTTTGTTTGTTTTTTCATGGAATTTGCCAGGTCCTTTTCTCTTCAAGTCCAAATCTAAACAATAATTAAAAAATATATATCACCCAATATGTCAAACACTGAGTGATTAACATATTTTTTCTCACCTGTCAAAAACCAATCAGTCTATGGGGAAATACAACAAAAACTGAAAGAAAGCTTTCAAGTTCAAGCTAATGTGTTACACTGAAAAGGATTTAGCCTTTTAAACTCAACTGGCATAAAGCCAGCCCAAATGACCAAACAACAAAACTGCCCTCGATCTAATTATATCACCTTATTAATACCTCCTTCTCATACTGTATTCCCTGACATGGCTGGAGTAGGAAGCATTCCAATGAACCACACAGTCATCATATAGAACCATTTATAAAGAATCAGAATATAATGAGCTCAAATTAAACATATAATTTGTCTCCATTTATTGCTTTAGGAGGCACACGTGGGAACTGTGCAATGTCCAAAGTCATTTGACAAGAACCGATACAGTGCATAAGAAGCAAGGCACTGAGCCAGGCACCGCTGGTTCAGTGACCAAAGTTTTCAAACTAAAACTCAGAATATACATATTAACAAATAATTTTATGTAGCTTCCAAAGCATATGCAGCATCCTGGGAGACACAGTTTAGACACTAACATTCTAGAATCTCCAAAACATTCTAATGCTACATAGAGACCACTGAACATTTTAAATCAGAAGTAGTAGCTCCTCTCCCCAAAAAATAAAAAATAAACTGGATCTAGACAGTTACTATAAGAAGAGACTCTAAGTCTTAATAACTTTAGAACTGGTGGGATTTTTTTGAAATTTAGCTTCATATAAATAAAACTCTCTGTCTCAACATCAACCATCATTCTTCTGGTTTTATAACTGTAGAAAGGTACCTGAAACTGACAAACATTGTAAGGTGGTATGTCACAATCTGGAGGCAGCTGTTAACATAAATCTCTGGTATCTATTGGTTTGTTTTGCTCTCTGCAGTCATTTGCAGAATTTCTAGTTCCAGGAGATAGTTCATAGAAAGTCAGAGAGAACATCATATCTTGCTGTGAAGCAAAAGCATGGGTTAAGGAAGTAATAAGAAGATAAAGAGAAAATTCTAGTTCTCTCTATGATGGTCTTACAAAGGATACATCTAATTCCAAAAATTTAGTATTTTAATAACCAATCACTGCTTCCTCAGTTTTTGTTTTTAATTTCAAGGTTTCAGCTACTTCATGTACATTTGGGAAATGGATTTGAGATCCTAGCCATTGGTGTAGATCCTCAAGCTGACAATCCATCTGATTTAAACCATTATTCAGAACAACTAACAGCAGAGGAATACGAAATACTTTATTTGATTTCATATGAAATATAATTGATGGCTTATCATTGATACAGCCTAGATGAAGACAGAAGATGGAAATATGGTAAAAATAAAATGAGTTGAAAATACTGAAAATATCAAGACTACTAAAGATGTAGTTTATAAACTGAAATCGTGTTTCAATGCCTACGTTCCCACCTGATGACTCTGCTTGTTAAAAAAAGGAGTGAATACCCTAAGAGGCATTGGCTAGTATTTTCGGTTTGATCGTTCTCTAAAAATTAATAAAATCCTCAAACCAGACCAACTGTATAGGCCATTATCTGTAGTTCAGACAAAGAGGCTTATGGTAACAACCTTCAAAATAAAAGTAAATAAAACTTTTTCACAGAATATGCTATTTCTATTTGTGTGTATATACCTGAAGAGAAAATAATGTTTACCAGTTTTCCTTTAGTAAACCTCATGCCAAGATCAAACCAGATTATAAAACCAGATTATAACATGAATCATGAGAATTTATATTTCTGCTAAATACACAGATATAAAATCTTCTTCTCCTATTACAGCTATTTTATATAGCTAGTAATTCAGTAAAGTAAAATTTGAAATAAATTGTGATAGCTTAAATACACCAAAAGAAGTCACAGCTTCAAACAGATTTTCAAGAGAGAAGAGCATCTCTGCTAAAGGAAAGAATGTGCTCACACTTACCTGCATTCTAGTCCCACCTGTGACTGACCATTCTATCTATTCTGTCTCCATTTCTTCAACTATAAAATAAATGCCACCATAAGCTACTGTTGTAGACCCAAGCCATTCACAGATTTCAATATTAATTGTTCTGACTATTCTTGAGTGACCCTGAAAATACATTTACACATTGTCATTTGTAATTCTGTGTCAGCAGTGACTGAACTGCCATTCCCAGGTGAGGGGAGCAAGCGTGACCGCTTGGGCTCTCAAATTCCACTTCAGGATCCTCTGGTTCCCACAAGTGAGGGAAAAGTACAATTTTACATTTGAGGAAAATAGCGTGCAACTTATAAAATATAACAGGGCAAGTACAGAAAGACAGAATTCAAAATCTCACTATATCTCTCTTGAATATCAAGAAAATTGCTGAAAAAAGTAATATGATTTTTTGTGTATATACCAAAGTTCCAGATCATGAATCATCCTCATTCTCTATAGTTCTTGAGTGTCCAATATTTTCACAAAACTTTCAAAATAGTAATTTAACTGGATTTGCTAAAAGGAGGGTATGTCTAGAAAAATGCCATTTTCCAATGAGGTCACTCTAAATGGATTCTTTATTTGGTTTCATAATTAGTTCCAACTTTACACATGGCTGACACAGAAAAGATAAGGAAAAGTATAAGAAGCCAATTATAAAAGTTATAAGTGGACAGTATATCAAAGTCATTTTCATATTTCTAAGATTATAAATAAGAACACGTTGTACTTATAGAAACAAATAGACTTAAAAAACAAAACAGACTGAAAAAGGCATATTTTTAAACTAATATAAACAAATGTTGGAGTTAACCTCTAACTAGATTCTAAGGTGTTACTTCTTTCACATTTTAACTGTATGTATTAAAATACACGGCTAATTTAAATGAGAGGTTTTTTACCCCAGTTTCCAAAAAAATATTATTTTTTAAATGTTAATCTTCTAATTGATGGCATTTTAGAAACACTGGAATTCCCCTGAATCACAGTCTCAATTGTTGCCTTAACCCTTAAGTTTACAAAGTGTTTTGAAAACCATGCATTTTTGTTATATTTACTTTAGAGTAGAAATCCTGAAAGAAAATACTAATGAATAGATTAATTTGTAATTAATAGCATTAATTTACATTCTATTCAGTATGTCCTGAAAAGAATCTGTTCTGTTAAGTATACTAACCATGTCCAAATCGTGTTGTTTATAGTATTAGATTAGCAGACCCCTTTCTTCACATCCAGTGCTGATGTAAACTTTAGCCACCAAACACTGACGTTTAATAACACTGAATTAATGAGGTTTTATACTGTACTCAAATGGAAAACCAGATACATAGAATATACACGGAACAACTGAACTGACAGTAATAAATCTAAGTAAAATAAATTCACAATGAGCTCTTCTTGACACACCACAAAGAAATGTCATTATTTAATACTCTGTTTCAAAATCCAAACATGATGATTCTTACTGATGTAGCATATTTTTATTTTCTTCTTAAGCAGTAGTACCATCGCATTCAGCCAGAAACACTGGTGGCTTGAATCCTTGTTTACTTAATATTTTGCTTAGCTACCAGCTTCTTGATTATATGATCTTAGATATCCTTCCAGAATTTCCCTATGTGTATTTTGTCTTCACAAATAGTATATAAGCTGGTAATACAAAGAAAGACAGTGCTTTTTTTTTTAATTCCCCACAGCCAAAAGTAACCTGACAGCACAAATTCCCTACCTAGAGTTTTCGAGAAATTCCCCAAAACTCTTCCCAGAAATTTACCCCCTATCAACCTGCCATGGTATCTAGAATTTCTACCATTAAAATTAGTTTGGGTTAAGGTAAGAGGTCCATTGGAAAATACTTAGAGATGGGAACAAAGGGATAGGAAAGAGATGAAACATAGCAAGACACTCATCACATACAATTTAATTTCCTCTAAGTGTATGACTTTCACATAGCAAAGTTCTATAGCAAAGAGGGAGTGTTAGGGCCAGTAAAGGAGTTAAAGGCAGGAACAGGCAGGGAGAAATGAACAAAAGCCAAAGTTTGAAACCAGGCCTGTGGAGCACCACTGCAGAGAAAATCCAGACTATGTGGTGTGCTGGGGGAAAGCAGGAGAGTGGTTATTCTTCTATTTACTCCCCTCCATCTTTTGCCATATAGCTATGCATATGTTTTGTATCCTTTAAAAAATATAAAACAATAAATACATCAAATTATTCTGATTCCCAACCAAGGGCATTCTTTTCTATGAATATTGATATTTTCCATTGTTTTTATCCAAGAACAGTCAAAATGAAACAGCACCAGTTTTGCTAAGCGAAGTAACTTTTTTCGTGGGGTAACCTAAATGAATGCTTTTTATCTCCAATGCTGCCATTCCCTTTCATTATTAAGATTTGGAAAACTGATCAAGGGCTCTGAACACACTCTAGAAGATGCTATGAACCTGAAAAATTGCATAGTTAGTTGAGACTTAAACTCAACCTACCTTTCTAAAGTTGCATTCTGGAAGTACAAATCAAGAAAGCCGTCACATCATGGTATTACTACAAACAAAACCACAAGCACAGCTTTATTTGTAAATAGCAATTTGTTATACAACAAAAGCCAGATGACACTAATGCAGATAACTGTAAACAAACACCATGGCATGCCATGGTAATAATGATCCAAATTCTTATTTCTATATGTAACCAAATACTACTATCTGTACTTTGTAAAAGGAGAAAAAGCTTAAGGAGCACAAAAATCTCCTCAAGGATAATCCTTTTCTTGCATTAAAGAGTCAATCTCAGACCACTGATATCAAGTTCTAACAAAATTTAGTCATGGTTCCGTGAATTATGTCTTATCTAATTTTGTAAATACAAAAAGTCATTTGGTCATCTGTTTCCCATTCATCATACATGCACTTTCTACTCACTAAGCATGTGTATATGCGGGGAAATGCTATTTCTTAGAGAACTGATCATCAAAATAGACTACCATTTCAAATAATTAGTTATAAAAGTCATAGATGTGACAATATATTGGATCCACCTTTCGATAATGCCTTTTAGGCCAACAATATAAAGTCTGTAAGAAAGCATAAGAAAAACAGCATGCCCACTTTAAAATTAGGATGTCAATAAAACTTTTTTTCTATAAACAAAATTTCACATTCAAAATTCACATCAAGATCCTTATCAAAACAAATGTAAAATTACCTTTTCCTATTTTGAGACTTTCCTATGTTCCTATATTAACCACATGTGCATTTCAGTTCTGCAAAAATATGTAAATCATTTTTTTGGAATTATGGGGGGGTTGTGTATTTACAATAAAGAGCCATTTATAAAAATTTATAAAAATATTTTAATATAGCATTGGAAAAAAGCAAGACAAAATAGGCACAGAATGGATGAATGGGCTCCTTCACATTAACTGGTAAAGACACCGAGCCAGAATGTATGGACAATTATTTTTACATTCTTCTCAGCGGCACAACTTTACATTTACAGGGAGAAGCCACACTTTGTGACTGAAAATAGAAAACCTGAACTTATGTGTGCACATATCAATGTTTTTAAATTGTGAACACATTTACTGCTATCATTTGAATCGTAAACTTTACATTGTTTTGGGAACAGACAATCTAAACATACAGATTGGAGGTACACCTAAACTTCACACATTAGGGAGATACTCTGATAGTTCAGCAAAAAGTCTTAATTCCTGAAATTGTCAACAGAAACCCTTAATACAAAGCATAGTTCTTTTGAATGAATTCGAATTCATTGTTTTAACATGAGGAGCTATGCCTGCAGAAAGAACAGCTGTGTATCTGTAGTCCTACTTCCAGTCATTTTTGCAAAGGTATTTCCTCCTTACTTTGATGAGGCTATGAATACTGCATTCAAGCAGGAATGATTCTAATACAACCAAAACAAGAAAATATATTTTATTCTTTCTTAAAAAAAAGAACACAATTTCCCCCATCACTAGGCACGCGCGCGCGCACACACGCACACACACACAACTTTAAAAACTGGGCAAATCTGAATGGAGCAATGGACAGTTCTGACACCCCAGGACTTCTGTATCATGGTCTTACGGCTGCTGAGTTACTTCACCTAAGTGCTCATGGGACAAATGACTTTATTGCCTTGCACTCTACTTGCATGGCCACATGAGATACTATCTCACTTTTACACAGCGCGCACACAGACACAAACACAAATACACACACACAAGCCACACCACACAGTGATGTTTCCAATTTCAGAGGCCCCTTGCTCGCCTAGCCCATACCCCATCCCTGCTCTGCTCTGGGTCCTAACACCAGGAATGAGGAACACTACTTAATCCTGGCGGATCTGCTCTGTTATCCCATCCTTCCAGGATTCCTAGGATGGTTCCTCCCCCATTCCACCACGGAACACAACGAGGACGGCGGATTTTCCCAGGCAAGAAAGACCACTGGCGGTCCCCTTCCTCTCCCCACGCATCCCGGCTTCTCTTCGCCAGAAACCCCAGAGACAGGAGTATACACGATCCCGGGGCAGGGGAGAGGAGCCAATAACAGGAACCAAATAGCCCGTTAACAAGGGGGTGCCAGGGGCATGGAAGAAGCGAGCGGGGTGAGGTTACCACGGGGGAGGTGTGCTCCAGCGGGGAACCATTCAAGAGCAATGACAGGTCGGCGGGGGAAGGCTCGGGTGGCGAGGGAGGTTGGAGAACTGCTTTTCGTGTCTTTCTCAGGGCCTGCGGGGGAATCCCGGGGCGGCGGCGGCGGGGCTCTCGGGTCGTTCCCCGCCTCCCGCGGCCCCCACGCGTCCCCTCGGCCACCCCCTCCGCCTGCGGCCTCCCCCGCCCCGCGCGGAAGGAAGCGCCGGGCTCCCCCCACGCTCTCCCGCTCTCTCGCGAGTCCTGTGCAGGCCCTTTCAGGGGGAGGGGGAGGGGGCGCGGAGGGAATTGCTGCAATGGAGCGCCGAGAGAACCCTGCCGGAGCGAGGCAGTCGGTGGAAAGCCACGGCCACATAAAAATGCCATATTAATTTTTTAAAAGCCATAAATCACCCCTCCCTCTGCAAAAGAAAATCATAAACCCGATCCCATGCAAGCCTGCGAGCAGCCACCCACTTCCTATTTCTGTCACAGCAGCTACACCCTGCCAGCAACCCCCCCCCGGGCGCCCCCTCCCGCCACCGCCACCCCCGCCACCGCCTCCCCGCTGCTCAGCCATTTGCCAACTGACGCCCCCGTAAATAAAAATGCCCCAAGTGGGGCCGGGTGGGAGGCTTGGGGGAAGGGCGCGCAAAGGAGGGGGTTCGAGGGTTGCACAATATCCTAGAAGGTCCGTGGCTGGAGCAAGGAGAGAACCGGAGGCGGGGGGAGGGGAGGCAAGCCGCGAGGGTTCCTGCGGCACACGGTGCACCCGGGCGACCGCGGCGCGCCGCTTACCTTTCACCACCCTGTCGGTCGTCGACAACTTGGGATCAATTGCCTTGGGCTCGGACATCTCCAGCCGCCGGGGGACAGCGACGCGCTGCTCGTCCGTCCTACTGCACACCCCGACCGGACCGGCGGGGCCGACACCCNCACTCAACGCCGCCGCCGCCGCGCTGCAAACCGCTCGGCTGGAGGTCTGGGCTCTGAGCTGGCTTTAAAGTTACTGCCTTCTCGCGCGTCCCTCCTCCTCCTCCTCCTCCTCCTTCGCCGCCGCCTTCACTCCTCCTCCGCCGCCGCCAGCCCCGCCGACTCCGCTCCGGGCTGCGCGTGTGTGGTGGTTATTTATTTATTTTCTGAGCACGCCTCTTGGTTCTTCTTTTATTCTTGGGGGAAGGGGGGTGGGGAGGAGAAGCGCACACAGGAGCACCCACCCTGGCGAGGAGACCGGGCACCGCGGAATGGAGCCCCACGCGCGCACTCTGCCGGGATTAAGACCGATCACATGGGGAGGGCCGGGGGCGAGAGAGAAGAGGCAGGGCCGCCGATGTCAGTGCCACCAGCAGTGCCTCGGCGTCCCCGGCGGCGGAGAGGCGGCCGCCGCTGCTGCTGCTGCTGCTGTTGCCGCCGCTGCTTCCCCACACCAAGCGCTGCCGCTTGTCCGCGGCCGCCGGAGACGTCCCGCCGCTGCGCTCCCCTGCGCTCGTCTCTGCCTCCCCGCGCCGCTCCTTCACTCACACAGCCACAGCCGCGGAGCTCGGCAGACACAGTCCCGGGCGCAACCTACCCTCCTCCGCCGCCGCCTCCGCCACCGCGCCCGCCTCCGCCTCCTCCCCTTCCTCCTCCCGGCCCCCGCCTCCAGCGCCCCGGCAGCCTCCACCTCCCTGCGGAGCCAGCCCCTCGCTCCCCGCCCCGACGTCGAAGCTCTGGGCGCCCATTGGCTGAGTTGCGCGTCACTCACTGCTAGGCAGCGGCCTCCCCGCTCGTCCCGCCTCCCGCTCCTCCTCGCTGTCCCCGCCCCCAGCTCTGTTTTCTCCCAGCTGCCAGTCCTGTGGGCCTGCCTCCTCCGCTGCCCAGTCCCCGCTCAGGTGTCACAGTTGCTGGCAGGCCGGGATTAGGGAAAGAGAATGGGCAGGGGGTCGCGGCTGGGAGGAGAGGGGCTGTACCCTGCCACCCGCAGCCCCATTTGGCATCCGCCCCTGGACCCCGCACACTCCCCGCGCCGCTTTGGCGACTGTGCCTTGTCGGCTGGGTTAAGCCGCAGTGTGAGTAGCCAAGTGCGGAGGGTGTCTCCGGGTGTGTGCGTGGCCCGCGAGAGGGCAAGAAGGGGGGAGGCAGGGAGAGGAGGGAAGGGGTGGGGGAGAGAAGCTCCGAGAGAGGGCGGAGGAAGGAAGAGCGCGGGGAGCTCCGGGGCCCGCGGCACAGCTGCTGTCGCTGTCGCTGCCGCAGCTGTCCAGGGAGGATCGCCAAAACGGCGACGAATAAACAACTTACCTTGGGGAGACGGGCTCCGCCTGTGATGGGTGTACGGTGGTTTTTGCTATTGGGTTTTGTTTTTTGGGGGGGAGGAGGGGCGGTGTGGTGGTTATCAGTGTTTCCAACCCATGCATCCACACCTTCTGAGGAGGGGGCCGCTTCTGAGCGTCGCGGGTCAGGGACGTGGCGGAGTGTGTGGGGCGAGCTCGCCAAGGAGATTGGGGACGCGAGTCCAAGCAACCCCCGGCAACTCTGAGTCACCCAGGGCTGCCCTGCCGATCTCCAGGGAGAAATGAGGGGGCGGGAGACACACCGGAGAGGGTCGCCTTTTCCCTGTTCACACGCGCACGCAGCCAGTGGTCGGAACTGGTGGCACCACACCTGCCTTCCCTGCTCCTTCCAATCATCCGAAGGCCACTTGGTGCTCCGGGTGTGTGCAGGGCCCTGAAGCCCAAGGCGGATCCCCACTCTGGTCCCTTCGGTTGGTAGGAGAATTAAGGAGAGAATGCTAGGCGCAGGAGGCCAGAGAGTGACAATGGCAAAACAACTCCTTTCTGACCTGCCTGCGTGCCACAAAATGAGGAGCCAATCTCCCTCTGCCCGAAGGTCACCTCCGCTCACTACCCCTCTCTCCGACCAACCGGGCAAGGAGATTGGAGCTTGCTTCTTTGTGAATAACAAAGAGAGCTGAATAAATTTCTCACCCTCCATCCTTCCTGTTACATTTCTTAATTCCTCCAATATCAGGTTTTTTTTTCTTATTTCCTGAATTGGACAATGAGCCCAGTAAAATGTCTAATAAAAGATTTAGGGGAGCTAGGAGGTAGAGCCAGAAGTGTGTAGGGGACACGGATTAGATTCGGGTTCAAACTCGAAAATAAGTTTGAGAACTTGACTGATGGTGCTGGAGTATGGCTTGAGCAGTGTAGCCTGCAAGGAATAGGAGCTTACAGTAAAAGGCAGGGGATCCTCCGTGGAGGACTTCTGGCAAAAGGAGACCATGTAGGGTGTGTCCCACATACTCAGGGAAGCTGCCACCAGCTCTAAGATTCTGCTGCCCAGTTCACAACCCCGGGATAGTGTGTGGTAATTAGGCAGACAGTGCATTCAATAAATATGTATTGTGTCCTTTTCTATGCCAGACACTGTGGTAGGTAATTTGTGTGGTGTGTGTGTGTGTAGGGTGTGTTGGGGGGCAGTTATTTGAAAATCGTCCTTCCCCTCAATAAAGCCTAGAGTCTAGTAAAACTGTCATAAAAATATGAGCTCTGAGAGGCCACTGTATCGCCTCAGGAAGTGGTTGTTGAAAACGGTCTCCTGAGCACCAGCAGCGCTAGTTGCTAAGGCAGATTTGGGAAGTTGGTTCCTAGCCAGATGGCACAGAGTGAGGCAGGGATGCCAAGACCTATGGGTGAAGAAGAGAACCTGCCTGAGAAAAGACCAGGAAACCATGTCCAGCGATGCTCACTTTCAAGGCCACAATGTTTTATCTCACATATTGCAAACAGAGGAGCAGTTCCCACTGTTATTTGGACACAGTTTTCAGGTTTAGGAAAAACACCTTTGAACCAAGATCAGAAAGCTTAAAATGTCAGCACCATAGAAAAGTTTTATGATACAGATAGGAAATAAAGGCACACCTTTGAGGCACACCCTTCAGTCCACTGTAAGTTTGGGATACCTCCTAGCTGAGGTATGTGTGGGAAAAAAGAAGTTATGAATCATAATCACTTTACAACACATTTTATTATCAGTCACCTTTAATGCATGTGTATGACCCACACTGTGCAACACAAACACATCTTGGACAAAACTGGACCCTACTCAAAGGAAAACTACACAGCAGAAATTAACTAGGGACTAGTTCTCTGAATACCTGGCATACTGGAATCGCCAAATCATCTTTTTTTTTTTAAGATTTTATTTATTTATTCGACAGAGATAGAGACAGCCAGCGAGAGAGGGAACACAGGCAGGGGGAGTGGGAGAGGAAGAAGCAGGCTCATAGCCGGAGGAGCCTGATGTGGGGCTCGATCCCATAACGCCGGGATCACGCCCTGAGCCGAAGGCAGACGCTAAACTGCTGTGCCACCCAGGCGCCCCCCAAATCATCTTTTGTATTGAGCTATTTTTTCAGATGTCCTACAGTCTGCTGTCATTTTTAAAAATCCTTATTAGACTGTCCAAGTAGTCCTTGATTATATTATCATTTACATAAAATCACCTTATACTTGGAATTTACATTTTCAAGAAGTTTCTTCAACAACGTCCTTTGCTTATGAAGAAAAAGAAAGGAGAAAAAAAGTGGCGGGGAGCCCAACGTCACAGAAAACAACTTGCAGTCTGCTAAAAAATTGTATTTCCCTTTGCTTAATATGCTCTCCAGAAAGCCTCTGCCCAGGTAGGGATTCCATTCCTGGGCCTGCTTCTGCTTGACTCCAAGTGGGTGCATCTGACTAGTTCTGGCCAATGGACTATGGGCTGAAGTGTTCGATCAGTTTCAGGACAAGGCAGTTAAGCAGCAGTTAATGCATTCTTCTTCAGCCAAAGAACTCCCATCCTTTAGCTGAATGCAGAGGCTTCTAGAGCACAGGGGAAAGCATAATCCTAAATGGAAGGAGCTGAATGCCTAGATTACCACATGGAGGAATGCCGCCCACCTACAAGGAAAATCTGCTTTAGACTTTACAAAAGAAGAAATAGATTTTTACTGTGTTGCTCCATTGAAATCTGAGGATATGTTTGTTGGGGTAGTTATTATTCTCAAACTAATACACAAGAGTTATTATGTTAGCTCAAAAAGTAAAATCCAGAATTATTGTGTATCTGTTATATAATAGCATGACCAGAATACCAAAAATATTCTTGTTTCTTTTAATACACAAGCATCAAAAGTGTACTTTTTGTAAATGAATTGTTAATTTACTAGTTGTGTTTTGAACACCTGTTCTGTGCAAGGTACTGTGCTAAATGATGCAAAAATGTATAAAGAATTCAAAGATTTAGTCCCCTCATTCAAGGATGTCAGAGTCTTGTAATATAAGAATTGTACACATATTTGTAAACATTTAGATGTGAGGTGCTACTTCCTTTCCCTGTTGGAGAACTCAAACTAATTTTACTATTCATTTCATCTAAATTATGAAGATAAGTATGTGTGCAAAAGAAATTGAAGATTTGGAGTGATCGATGCATTCAAGTGTTCCATGTAGCAGCTTATTTCCATTGGTGCAAATCAGAGTAGATGAACAATATTTTAGTTTGCTATTAAGTGCTCTGCTGAATCTTGAGACATTTTAGTTTTGGAGAAAATAAAGATGTATTTTATATCCTGTTTTGAGAATAACCTGCTTTTGAAACTTTGGACTTTCCATTCTTGGATGAATGTTCTATCATTTGACATTAAGAGTTGCAGAATAACTTCTGGTTTTGGCTCTTCTGAGGCATGCACTTCGTTCTGAGTAGTTGATGGTCGACAGCCGTATGTCTGACCTGTTCTCACCTGCATTGGTGGAACACAGCACTAAAGAACTTTCAGAGTAGACAGCCAGTCCTGGTGGGGCCATCAATGTGTACAAGAATTTGATTTATTATCATAAAGCTAATTCCTCTGACACTCACTTCTAACATGTGAACTTCTACCCTCTTCACAGTAGAGACTCCACAAAATATATTATTCAACATGGATTTTATTCGAGGTTTAAACTAAAAGGGCTTTTTTTGTTTCTCTTTTGGAAATTTTGTTGAACCTTATGTTTTTCAGAAGGCAATTTTACTCATTTTAGAAAGTTATTTCTCCAGGAACATAAAAAATTGTTATGCCAAATGTATTCAGGAATAAATTAAATTTTTTCTATTAGAGAACAACCTATAACTTACGGAATTATATGCTAAGTTAAATGAAGTGGATTATTTTACATAAAATTTCACAAGACTTGAGGTGATCATATTCATGCAGATTTAATAAACATATATTCATATTTGTTTTATTTATATTTGTATCTTCATCTCATATCCCAGTTCTGGGCACAGTGTAGGTGATCAACCAATTTTGTTGAGTAAAATTTTAAAAAGTATTGGCATCCAATATGTGAAGCCCTAGGCTTAATACCACAGTATCTGCTCTCAGGGATATTTCAATATTACTAATATGCATACATATATGTGTGTGTATATATATATACATCTCTCTCTCTCTCTCTCCCTCTCTCTCTCTCTCTCCCTCTCTCTCTCTATATATATATACATATATATACACACACACACTCACTGGTAAGAAGTCTTATTAGCCCTTTCTCCCAGATAGTTCAAATTCTAATTTTATTATTNCTCTCTCTCTCTCTCTCCCTCTAACACACACACTCACTGGTAAGAAGTCTTATTAGCCCTTTCTCCCAGATAGTTCAAATTCTAATTTTATTATTAATTTTAAAATTGTGAATAAGTTAATGGTGCCAAGTCATAAACATTTACGTTTAAAATAGTTATATGTTTGCCATTATATTGACAATCCGAGAAAATTCACGCCATAAAACTTTATGTATTCTGGCTTTTCTAAACTCTGAATTTCAGAATATTTGACCTGAAATGAGCTGAAGTTGATATTTGAAGTGCTTTGAGAACAATGTCAACAACAACGGCAAAAGGCTTTGTAATGAAATTAAAGGTACTACCAAATTGTAGAAGACTTGATAAATCAATTTAGGGGAAAGTTCATCAAGCCCTTTAAAAGTACATTTGCATATACAAAATCAATGTAGTATTAGAAATGAGTTTCAGGGGCACCTGGGTGGCACGGCGGTTAAGCGTCTGCCTTCGGCNGCTTTGTAATGAAATTAAAGGTACTACCAAATTGTAGAAGACTTGATAAATCAATTTAGGGGAAAGTTCATCAAGCCCTTTAAAAGTACATTTGCATATACAAAATCAATGTAGTATTAGAAATGAGTTTCAGGGGCGCCTGGGTGGCACGGAGGTTAAGCGTCTGCCTTCGGCTCAGGGCGTGATCCCGGTGTTGTGGGATCGAGCCCCACATCAGGCTCCTCCGCTATGAGCCTGCTTCTTCCTCTCCCCCTCCCCCTGCTTGTGTTCCCTCTCTCCCTGGCTGTCTCTATCTCTGTCGAATAAATAAATAAAATCTTAAAAAAAAAAAAAGAAAAAGAAAAAAAGAAATGAGTTTCACTCATCAAAACTAGCAGAAATTTAATTTTACTGGAAGTAAGTTTTGCCCATTATTGATCGAAAATTCATGAATTTGCAAGGAAATATTCTAAAAAGAGAATCTTCAACTCAGACTAGCCATCTTTCCATTTTTTTCTAGTCAGTGAAGTTTTACTCTGTTAGTATTTATGGTTATTGGAAAGCATATATTCAACAGACATTTACTAAACACACATATCAAGCACTAGGAATATAATATGAAAAAAAAGTCTCTCCCCTCACAAACCTTACATTGTAACAAAGAGGGACAGATGATTAAAAAGGAACAATTAAAAACAATTACACGCACACAGTAAGTTAGGCGGCCTAAGTGAAAAACATAAAAATAATGTACAGTGGTACAGGCACTGGAAGATGTGATAGGCAAAGGGGTGCTACTCACTGCTACGGGCACTTTTTGAGGGGCGACCTCTCTGAAAAGGTGATATTTCAGTAGAGATTCAAATGAACTGATGGCAATTTTTAAGCAGCTATCTGGAGGGGGAAAAAAAGTTTCAGGTAAAGGAATAGCATGTGCAAAGGCCCTGAAGTAAGAGTATGACATTTTAAAGAAATGTCAAAGGAGGCCAGTGTAGCTAGAGCACCGGTAAACTAGAGAGAGTAGCACAAGATGAGGTCAGAAAGATGCTGTCGAGTCAGATCAAATAGGACCCTGTAGACCATAGAAAAGGTTCTGAATGTTATTCTGGCGAAATGAAAAAGTATTTGTTAGGAAAGTGATAAATGATAGGATTTGCACAGAAAGAAAACCATCACTCTTCTGTAAGAGCTGACTCTGGATGTACTTGTGGGAAGGGAGCAGGGGTGGAAATGCCAACACCACGTAAGAGACTGTTGTCCGAATCCAGGCTAGAAATAAAGTGGTTTGGATATAGAGTTTAGAAGTAAGTGGTGAGAAGTATCCAATTCCAAACATATTTTAAAAGTAGGATTAATGGATTTGCTGTTGGGTTGGATATAGGATGTGGGAAAATAAAAAAAGAGGCAAGAACTGCAAGGTTTTGCATCTGTGCTAATGGGAAATGGAGTTACCATTTACTGAGAAAAGGAACACTGAATATGGAGAGCATATTTTTGGAGAAGATCTAAAACTAGTTTTCGATATGTTAACTTTGAGATGCATATTATACATGGAAGTGGAAAAGACATGTAGGTAGTTGGATATATGTCTACAGAGAGGAGAGAGCCAGGCTGGTGATGTATAGAAGTGCAAGTCATGGCATCTTAGCTGTACTTTATTTCACTTAAAGTGTGGGAAGAAGCGAAGGGGTCAGCAAAGCCGAGAGACAGGAGCAACTTCTGGGGAGGAAAGGGGGTGTCTGTGAGGGCAAGCAAATGAAATGAATTGTGTCAACAATGCTGATGGGTTTAGTAAAATGACAAGGGAGAACTGACTATTGATTTGGAAAAAAGGGGGAGTTCACTGGTTATGTAGCAAGGAGGTCTTCATACCTACCGAAAACAGCCCCTCGTCCGTCTCTGCCGCTTCAGACCGATGTAGCTCCTTTTTCCTGTTTATAATTACTTGACGTTACATGTGTGGGTGTGCTGTGTGTGTGATTTGTTTGCCCATCTTTTGTCTTTCTGCAGTTAGATAATAGGATCCTTGAGAGCAGGGACTTTATCTTACTGCCATTTGAATTTCCAGTGCCCATCTGTCATATGCCTGGCACATACTAGGTGATTAATAAATGTTTGTTAAAAGAATGAATATTCACTTGCAATGCTACCCCAGGTTAGTCTTTCTGCTTTTCTCAATAGATGAAGTAAGTATTTCAATGGGGGTGGGGCATATGGGAAATTAGATGAAGGGGGCCAAAAGGTACAAACTTCCAGGTGTAAGATAGGTAAGCTCTGGGGATATAATGTTCAGCATCATGACTATAGTTAACAATACTATATTGAATATTTGAAAGTTACTAAAAGTATATCCTAAAAGTTCTAATCATAAAGAAAAAATTGTAACTATGTGAGATGATGGACTTTAATTAATTTTATCATGGTAACCATTTTGCAATATATGCATACACCAAATCGTGTTGAACACCTTAAATTTATATGATGTTCTATGTCAATTATATCTCAATAAAACTGGGGAGAAGAAGAAATAAGCATTTCAAAGAATTTGTAGGGAAAAAAATTCATGTTTAGATTTTTTTTTAAGTTACAAAATCAACTTTCATAGAGTAAAAAGAGTTGACTCAGGCCTTGAAGATGAGAAATGGAATGGGAATTCAGGAGTTTAGTTTTAGCATGAGGCGTGTCTCTCACATGTCCCCACTGTAAGAATAATTATGTGTGTAAATCCAGGGGAGGGCACAGTATTACTCACAGCTCCTCTTTTTCCAAATACACAAAGAGTTCTATTGTTTGCAACATCTCAGCTATTCCCTGGTGATAAGTTAGGCCAGACATTAGCAATTTTCAGGGAGGAAGTGAGCAGGGTGTGGGTAATGGTTGTTTAGAAGCAGTCCCTCAAAAGACGTTTTTTGGGTTTTTTGTTTTGTTTTGTTTTTTCTCTTCCAGGGTGTCCCTGATGTCCAGCCCAAAGAAATCCAGACAGTCAGGGAAATTGTGCTAGATACACTTTGGGGTACCCGTCTCATCCATACTCATCTTTAAAAATGCCCTAGCCATAGAACCTGCTGAGTGAGCATCCAGACACAGTTTCACCTGCTGCTCTTACAGGAAATTGGACCAGGGTGGTTGAAGATACCTAAGGACCAGTGACCTTTAACTGCCTTGACCTCACTGGCAAAAGTGAGCTAGGCTAATCAGATACCCTCTGGGAAGAGCTGGACTTAAAAATTCAGAAGAAAATTGGTGGTGGTTGCTTGAATGAAAGATCCTGCAGGCTGGGACTGAGATGGCCACCAGCAAATGACTCATGTGCCAGGTGAATAAACACATGAAGCCATTCAGGCCAGAGGGACCACAGGTCAGATTCCACAAGGGTAAAGAGAGGAAAGGGGGTGAGGGAGAAAGGATGGGGGGATAAAGAGACTATCTTAAATCTGTTTTTCTTTTCTGTCCTTCCTAAGGCCTGGTTGCTTATATTTTTTTCTGCATTTATGAGATCCCTCATTGTCCTTACAATAAACCCTGTTTTCTAGAGCTGGTTTGAGAGTTACGTTCCTTACAACCCAAAGACCCATCACTAAATCACATGGAAGATACAAAGGGCAGCTAGCTAAGATTGTTAGTCCATGTCTCTGTAAATTTTCAAAAGTTAACACCTTCTGATTCTGGTGCTTATAGAAATCCTCTTCTTCATTTAAAAAAAATGACTGTAAAATGCTCCCATCCTTGTCCATTCCAGTTGTTTCTATAGCACATCCAATGACAAAAATAAAAAGAGCAAAAGAGTAGATGTAAAGGGGGGAGGCTGATTGAAGAGTCTTGATAAGTTTTGGAGCTATTTCAGTGAATATTCTCTATGCCTGTTTTCATGTCACCATCAGGCAGGTTACAGGGTATGCTGCAGTAAAAATGGAAAAATCTCAGTAGCTTAACAAAGTTTGAAGTCATCTGCAGGTCTGAGCCACCCCATGGGGCAGCCATCCTCCAGGTGCTGACTCAGCATTCCAGGCTGCTTCAGTCCTTCAGAGAGCACCCTATCAGCATGTGCTTTCACAGTAACCCAGGGGGAGGAGAGCCCTGGAGAGCTGGGTTCCAGCAATCAAGCACTTTGTCCTGGAAGTGACACTCACACACGACTATACTCACATTTCATCGGCTTGAGCTCTCATTTGGCCACACCTAATTTCGAGAGGGACAGAGGCATGTGATCCTCCCACATATCTAATACAAGAGGGAGATCAAATATTTATAAAGAGCAATAATGCCGCTCAGTGTTTCTAAATTATCCATCTAACCCTGTGAGACCTCCACGCTACTGTTTGACACCCAGTGACGAAGACATGTGTCTTATTTCTGTTTTACACACCAAGATACTCCTGAATGACAATGGATCCCGATCTGTTTCTCTTATTGAACCTCTCTTTCTGTCCCTGTTGCACGGCCTCTACTGGACTGAATGGGGTATGCTCCACTTGGACCCGATTTGATATTACTACGTCTTCCTGGGCCTGCAGTCCCACAGCAGAGTCCTGGTATCACTACCACTTGTATAACCTCCCCAGCTCCCTCTTAGGCCAAGGCTGAGTCCCTCCCTCATGCTCTGCACTCCGGTGCCTCTATAGATGGGCAGCATTGGACGAGAATGGACAGTGACTAATATTATACAAACTGGACTTGAAAAAGTACATCTTCTTTTTTTAAAGATTTTATTTATTTGACAGAGAGAGCACAACCAGGCAGAGTGGCCGGCCAAGGGAGAGGGAGAAGCAGATTCCCCGCTGAGCAGGGAGCCTGATGCGGGGCTCGATCCCAGGACCTCGGATCACAACCTGAGCCAAAGGCAGACGCATAACCAACTAAGCCACCCAGGCGCCCCAAAAGAATGCTTTCTTAATGTGTCTTAGATACACCTAGAAGAACTGAATTCTTTTCTGATTTTCAAAGATGTGACCAGATAACCTGGAAATATGAATATATCTATATATAGATATAGGTCATGTATAGAGCTGTTCATGAGTCACTGCCTTTTGTAAAAAGTTAATATGACCAGTTTAATAATATGCAAATTTATTATACTGCATAAATGCTAGGTAGTTTCTGTGAATGCTATGTTTTGGTACTATTCTGATACAGAAAAAAAAAACTTTTTTTTTCTCTTCTTACTTTGTTAGTCCTACAGTGTGATGGGTGGTCTTTTGTGTCAACCTGACTAGGTCATAATACCCAGTTATTTAAACAAACCCTCGTCTAGATGTTGCTGTGAAGGTATTTTGTAGACGTGGTTTACATCTACAATTGACTTGATGTAAGGAGATGACCCTTGATAACGTGGATGGGACTCATCTTATCAATTAAATGCCTTAAGAGCAAAAACTGAGGTCTCCCAGAAAAGAAGGAAATCTGCTTCAAGATTGTTGTGTTGGCTCTTGCCTGAGTTTCCAGTCAGCCATTTTGCCCTATGGATTTCAGACTCACCAGCCTATGAGCGTGTGAGCCAGTTCCTTAAATCTCTTTATACACACATAACACATAAAGTTACATATATGTATCTAATTTCATATATATATTATATATACATATATAATTTCAGGTTCTGTTTCAAACCCCAGCTGATACAATGTATAATTTTTTTTTCTGATTCAAGCTCAGCAGCTCTTCTAAATATCATTAATATTTATGCATCCTTATCTCTCTTTCTGACTGTCTCTTACACATGCATGCATGCAAGTGCATACACACACACATACACAACACATCACGTAGGAACACACCGCATATTGATTAAGAGACAAAATTTCTGGTTTAATTTTCTAGGGTGAAAATTTATTTTGCCTTTCTCGCTTATGGCCTGGATAAAGAATTTCTATTCTCCCAAATATACTGAATTTCCAGGTAATTCCAATGGATCGTCAGTTAGCTGAGGTTAATGTACCAAGATGTAGACCCTGAGTTGAAGATTCATTTAAAAGTGATTTATTAAATAGTGTCCCAAGGAAAAAAACACAAAGGAAAGTAGGGAAAGTGACAGGTAAGGGAAGGAAATGAGGCAAGGGTGAGATGTCAAACCAAGACACAGGGATGGTAACTTTGACTAACTCCTGCAGGGGAATTCTGCAGACTTGTAGGTCACACCTCCAAGCTGTTCCCATCAGGGACCAGGGAGCTGGGTGCATTTACCCACACAACTCAGTGGTGGAGATGAAAATTCCTAGGCACTCCTGCCTCTCTTCACATTCAGGGAAGGTGCTGGGGAAGTCTAAGGACAGAGCTGGGACAGAGGTGTAGGTGAAAGCATGCAGGGAGCTGTTGTACATGGAAATGGAAAAGGTTTGGAGAGGATATGGGTGGATATGGAGAATCTGCTAGTCAGGATCGTAAACTGCATGGATAGAGAGATGGAATTAGGAAAACAATCAAATCGCTTCTTTGAAGGTATGCAGTTAAAAAAAAAAAAAACTCTTACCTCTTCTTATATCACTTCAGACTAGTCTCCTTTTCCACTTCCACAATGGACTTACCATCCTAGAAATAAGTGTGATATGATTTCATGGGCATATGGTCTCACTCCTGCTCCATTTCCAATCCCCAAATAACATCCTTTCTATTGTACGAAATGCTTAAGTCTCAGAACATAGAATGCAGTCCCTTCATGGGTAGACTAATGTGAAAATATTCCTAGGACAGGAGATACATTGACTCAGCTCAAAACTGAGATCTGTCCTGGTATTTGTGGCTAGGTCCTCTGCCCAGCCTTGGAAAGCATTTGGTGTACGCTGGCTGTTTCATCTGTTTAGAAGCCACATCTCAAACCTGACTCATCCCCATCTTCTCCATGAATTATAGGGCCTTGGTTCTACGGAAAAAGACTGGGTACATGATAACCATCTTCCCCCATCAGTTTCCTTTATTTGGAGAATTTTGGATAAAATCTTTCTCTAGAACACAGGTGGTATTTTTACAAAGGCAATTTCAGCAGCTATATCATTCTATCCTATAAGATCAGGAAAGCAGAAAAAGGGTTTCTGCAGAAAAAGGGTTTCCACATAAAGAGAGAAAGAAATACATATTAGGCATTCAGAGAAGAGCAGAGCTGAAAGATAGTAGAAAGACTGCAAGTATTTCCTTCCCTGACTCCACCATGTTCCTGAGGCCCAGCTTCATGATGGTCCTTGGGGCCCCTCAAACCCCAATATATTCTTAGCATTCACTCCCGTTTTGTGCTGAAGTTGGGTTGAAATTTAGTTTTATGCAACCAAAGAGTAATAAATAAGAAGGGGAAACTAACAGTAACAAATTTTCTGAGCTATGGACTCTGCCTGGAAGGAATCCTGAGTAGAGACCAGAGGGCATCTCTTGTCTCCAGGCATCTGGATGAGCGTAGGGTGGTCCAGAGACTAAGGTGGCAAAATGCGTAACCCAGGGATATAAGAAGGCCTTCCAGAAGTTACCAGGTGGGAACACTTTTTTTAGAGGACCATTTTCCAGATCCTCAAAATTCATACTTACTTTTTCTTAAAGCTCATCTCTCAGGTGATCTCCTGGGATCTGCCCCTTCTCCTTTGCCACACCTCTCTTCACAGACTCTCATGCTCTGCTCATTCACCTGAAATCAGTATGGTAGTTATCCCAAGGTGTGAAACCTCTTGAGTGCCAAACAAAGAAACAATTTGAGAAGTGATGTTGGGGGATCATCACGTGGTCAAGCTAGAAAGGCATGAGCGAAAATATCCGAGCAAAGTACTCTGTCTTATCTGGGTGAGAGACTCACGGGTAGGCTGCTGTCGCTTTATCTATCTCCCCAAAACCACGTATTACTTAGGTCTTCACATTCAGAAGTTAGACGATAGTGGGAATGCATATTTACACGTTTATTGTGATTGAAAAACAAAATCAGGTTTTGGATTTTTTTTTCCTTCACAGAAAGCCTAATTTAGATTATTGGTTTCACAATTAAGAACTGATTTTGCCAATTAAATTCTTTGGCAGATATTTTTCCTCTAAATAAGTTAAATTTGCCACTCTAATGGTTTAATAGAAAACATTTAACACACAAATACAATATACAATTTACTAGAACTTACAGTCATGTGCAGCCATTAAAGCTTCCGTATAAAATTTTACCTAATGACTGAAAAATAATGTTTAAAAATTATTTTAGGAAATGCCCAAGCAAAAATATTGGACACCTATAGATGACCAAAATGTATTCATCCAGACTAAGTCACTGTGATCAAGTCAAGCTGACCAAACACATTTTTTTTCCTTTTCATACTCTTGAACACCTCGTGACCCTAAGCCCACAATAGTTTGATTAGCTGAATGACCAAGGTATAAAAGCATTCACTAATTTCTTATTTGAACATATGAGAGAGAACCAAGTATACTAGGTACCTGAAAGGTGGTAGTTTTTGATATTCAAGGGAAAAGGAATAAAAATAAACTTTGTTTTATAATTCTATGTTATTAATATCAAACTTTAATAGTACAGTTAATAGAATATCTCCTATATATTTATTTTTTTTCATACTATTTGAGTAGGTATTTTTGTCTATCTAAGTTTATCTAAGAGCAAAGCCTGAGACAGAGATTCTTTTCAAATGATTTACTGAAAAAATGCTCTCAAGAGAAAGAAGATTCAGGGAAGCAGGAAAGACAGGAAATAAAAACTAAGCAAGAGAGAAGTCTTAACTGGTCATTAGCTTCAGTCTAATCCCGCTGAAAAGCTCTGAGCCCAAACCGCACCACAGAGTGAGACACCCATGTTGCAGGGAGATGGACTTTTGGACACACATTAGCCAAGATCTCTGGGGCAGGTGGCAGTTCCTGTTTGACCGATACTCTGGGGGCAATTCTCTGGAGAAGAGGGCCATCCATCGTTAGTCAATACATACAGCCGATGGGGAATGGTGCTCTGGATGGTAAAGGGGATCTGGGAGGGGCATCAAAAACCTCTCTAGTTTTCTGTTTTGGAATAAGGAAACCAAGGCTTCGAATGTTTAAGGGTCATGCTCCAGTGTTCCACAGGTAGTAAATGATGGAGTTATGGCCTACGTTCAGGTCTTTTGACATTAAAGCCATACAGTGAAGTTCAGATCTTTCCCAGGTCAAACTGTTTCATTTCCAGTGTCTATAGTCTATGGAGCTAAACTATTTGATGTGAAATCAGACTAGCTATGTTCTTGTACTAGCTATGTTCTTGGAAATATATCCTTTGGATCTCTGACCTAGGCAGGTTATTTAACATTTCTGAGTCTCTGAGTCTCAGCTTCTTAATCTGAAAAATGTGAACAATAATAACTAGCATGATATTCTGATGATGAAAGAAAACAAACATGTAAAGCACCTAGCGTTTTTTCTTATGTAGTAATGTGCTCCAAAATACCCATTTCATTTCCTTTTCTTTTACCTATGAACGGACCCATGAAAGCGGTGTAGAGAATATTTGGGGTAACGCATAAACAATATATGGGACGGCGCATAAATACATATACATGCTCCTAAGAGGGAACATTGTCCAAAGTGACTAGATTTTCTAGAAAGTCCTTGTCTAAGTTGCTACCGCAAAAGCTTTAAAATTGACAACTACAATTTCATGATCACTTTACTCTGTTTGAATCTGTATAATTTTTTAAAAAGCCATCAAAGCATAACATACATACAAAAATGGAAAAGTCATAAGTACACAGTTTAATGAATTATTGCAAAGTAGACACACTTGTGTAACCACAGACACAAGAAATATGACATTACCAAGCACCTGAAATTACCCACCCTTCATCTGGGATTCCCTCCCAATTATTAATCCTTTTGTTCCCCCTAAAGGTAACCATTTTCAAGTCTCATAATACCATGGAGAACTTTTTGCCAGTTTGAGGTTTATGCAAATGAAATCAAACAATGTTAACATAATGTATCTGCTTTCTTTTACTTAACTGTTACTTTCTTTTTTTATTTTCACTCCTGAATAGTATTACAAGGTGTATGTGTGTGTGTATATATATACACATAAATACATATATACACATATGTCCACACATAGACATGTATATTTATACACACACTGCTTTATTTCATTGCTGATGAACATTTACTTGTTTCCAGTTTGGGACTATTATTACTAATGCTGCAGTGAATATTGAACTTTTCATGTGGTGCCTATGTGTGCATTTCTTTTGGGTACAAAAGGTAAGAGTTAAACTGCAAGATTATGAAGTATGTTTATGATCAGCTTGAGTAAATACTGGCAAATAGCTTTCCAAAGTGGCTGTAACAATTTATACTCCACTCTCCCGCAATTGGTTGCTCCATATTTTCACCAACACTTGGTTTTCTCTGTTTTGTTTCTGTTTTTAGCATTTCAATGGCATACCACTACATACCTATCAAAATTACATTTTTACCTTCCATTTCCCTGATGCCTTATAATACTGAGTACCTTTTCATATGTTTTTAGTTATTTTGATATTTTTTGTGAGTCCCTTTTCAAATCTATTGCCATATTTCTTTTTATTTTCTTTTAAGGATTTTATTCATTTATTTGAGAAAGAGAGAGAGAGCATGAGCAGGGGGAGGGGCAGAAGGAGAGGGAGAAGTAGACTCCCCACTGAGCAGGGAGCCTGATGCAGGGCTCCATCCCAGGACCCTGGGATCCTGACCTGAGCCGAAGGCAGACACTTAACCGACTGAACCACCCAGGCGCCCCTATTGCCACATTTCTATTGGATTGTACTTTTTAATTTTTTTTATTTTTAAGTGTTCATTTAAATTACAAATATTTGACATACAATGTAATTTTAATTTCGGGTGTACAATATAGTAATTCAACACTTCCAGACATCACCCAGTGCTCATCATAACAAGAGCACTCCTTAATCCCCATCACCCATGTAACCCATACCTCTGCCCAACGCCCCTCTTGTTCTCGACACTTAAGAGTCTGTTTCTTTTTTTTTTTAATTTAGTGATTCATCACTTACATATAATAATACCCAGTGCTTATCATCACAAGTGCCCGGAAAGGGGTGGTGGATTATCTTTTTCTTACTGATTTTTAGAACTTTTCTCTCTATTTTGGATACCAGCCCTTTGTTGATTGTATCTTCTCCTCTCTGTAACTTGCCTTTTTGCTTTTTTTTTTTTTAAGATTATTTATTTATAAATTTGCTTGAGAGAGAGAGAGAGTGAGTGCCAGGGGAGGTGGGGGGAGAGAAAGAGAGAATCCCAAGCAGACTCTGAACTCTGCACGGAGCTCAACATGGCTAGATCACATGACCCTGAGATCATGACCTGAGCTGAAATCAAGAGTGGGACACTCAACAAACTAAGCTACCTAGGAGCCCCTTCCTTTTTGCTCTTTTAATGGTGTCTTTTGATATTCTTATTTTAAGGTACTCCAATTCGTCAATGTTTCCTCTTATGGTCAGCACATTTTACATTTTCAGAAATCTCTACTAACCTCACATTTAAAATATAATCTCCATGTTATCTTTTAGATACTTCCTTATTTTACATTTCAAATTGAGTTCTATTAGCCATCTGGAATTGATTTTTTTTTATATATTGTGTGATGTAGTGGTTAAGCTTTATTTTTTTTTCATATGGATATCTAATTAACATAACACCATTGATTAAAAAGACTGTGCTTTGCCATTGTTCTGCAGTGTCACATTAGACATAAATCAAGTATCCAGATATTTGGGTCTATTTCTGAACTCTATTCTGATCCTTTAGTTTATCTGTCCTTACATCAATACTGCTCTTTATTATATTAGCTCTGCAATTATTTTATATATATATTTTTTATATATATATTTTTTTATATAGAGCAGGTTGCTCCACTTTGTCTTTGAAGGTTGCCTTGGATATTTGCACTTTTTTAAAGATTTTATTTATTTATTTGACAGACAGAGAGGCAGCGAGAGAGGGAACACAAGCAGGGGGAGTGAGAGAGAGAAGCAGGCTTCTTCGTGCTGAGCAGGGAGCCCGATGCGGGGCTCCATCCCAGAATGCTGGGATCATGACCTGAGCCGAAAGCAGAGGCTTAACTACTGATCCACCCAGGTGCCCCAAGAATATTTGCATTTTAATATACATTTCTACAAAAAATCCACTGGGATTTTAATTAGGATTGCACTCTATTTTTAAATTAATTTTGGCAAAATCTTTACAATACTGAGCCTTCCAATCTATGAACATGGTATATTTTCCCACATATTTAGGTCTTTATTTTGTCAATATTGCTTAATATTTTGGGGGAAGAGGTATTGTATGGATTTCTTCAGATTTTTAAAAACTGGATGTTTGAAATTTTTTTGGTAAACCTGTGTACTTTTGAAGAAAAATTAGTTGACTCAGAATTTGACTCCGATTATCTGTAAATGCCAGTATCTTCAGACTGATGCTCATTTGCACACAAGCATGAGATAACAAGGCTACTATGAATGTGCTAATTTCCTGGGATATATTATTTTAACTTTCTATCGTAGTAATTTTGATGAATTTTAATGCAGTATTAATTCAGTATTCTGAAAGATTTCCAGAGAAATGGTCATATAAAAAAATTTCACATAGTCAGTCTATCATATACATTCTATGTATTTTAAGTGAGAATTTATTCATGCAGTAAATTGTGCCTGGAATTTAGTTTAAGGAAAATATTTATTTTGGTAATGACATGATATACCACTTATGTTATTCAGGGTCACTTTAGGAAACAGATAGTAAATTTAATTTGAGTACTTTGAGGAAAGTTTAATAAGGAAATGTTTTACAATAGAATAGGCAGGATATATGCTGTATCGTGAAGCTAGTAACAGCAAAGCATTCTTACTACTCTTTCACCTAAATTGACAAGAAGAGGGAGTAATTACCAAACCCTGAGACATGGGCTCCTTGAAGGTCCTGTGACTTTCAGAAAGGCACACATAAACTCCATATAAGGGGTCCTTCTGGCTCATATTTCTTCTTCCAGTGATCCCACTGGCCTGAACCAATCAAAATCCAAAGATCAAGAGAATATTTGACGCAGTTCATACATTTCAGCTTCCAGGAGATAACAGCTCAAAACAGAAAACAATATGGAATGGCTGGGGGGCCAAACAGCAGACATCCAACACATCACTTTTACAAATCAAGAAAAACTTTAAAATTCTATTTTTCTCAACTTCCAGAAAGCTAAACTATTAAACCATCGATTTCATTAACAATAGTGCCTGCAGACCTTTTACATATAGCTTTACTTTCTGTTATATAGTGCATGCTGTTGGCATCCTACCGAGGTTGCCTTTATCTGTCTGTACCCATCACCCTGCTACTGGATTGTTGACTAATAATATTTCACTATTGCCCCTTCTCCAGAGAATCACTCTTGGCTGATAAGGAGCCAAGCCCCTTCTTTCTTAAGGGGCTGCTTCCTCTCTCATCCCTCAGGAAGTCTACCAATGTCAAACTGACACAGCAGTACAATGGCTGGCTCATGACAATGACTTGTCATGATGTGAGATTAAGTCTGTTGTGCAACTTGTGCTTGAAAATTTTCCCAAGGGATCAGACTGAAGCTAGTGTCTAACTAAGACTGCATTCTTGACTAGTTTGTTACACACTACCCTATCCATTTCCCCTCCCTTTGCTCCCCTGAGGGCACTTCCCCAATAAACCCCTGGAACAAGAAGCCCTGTCTTGGGCTCTACCTCTAAGATACCTGATCTAAGATATTCTGTAATATGACACATATGTGTATATGTTGTTTATGACAGCATATTTTTTGTATCTTTAATCCTTCATGCTAAAATAGCTAGCATTTATTAAGCATTAAAAATAGACTAGCACTTTAATAAGTATTTTACATGCATTTTATAGTTTTATCATCTCAGCAAAGCAAAGAAGAACACTCATAATTCTCACTGTATAAATGAGGATATATTTAAAGATTAAGGAATATCCTGAGGACACGCAGATAGGAAACAGCAAAGCTGATATTCAAAAAGGATCTGTTCAACTCCAAAAACAAAGCTCTTAACCACTAAAATATATTATCAACTTTTAAAATTAAAAATACCTAATATTTATTGAGAACTCACTAATCACTTAACCTGTATTATATTATTAAATTCTCATAATATTCTATAAAGTGGCTGTGAAAATTATCCGTATTTCACAAAAGAGAAAAACTGAGAAATAGACAATATATGAAAGATACATAATCTAGAAATAAATTTCTCCATCCCCAGATGAGGGCCTGCTTCCTCAGCATCTCCTCTGGAGGTATGTGGATGGCCTACATTACCATATCACGTACAATGGAGTCTTTTTTTCCCCCAGTGACTGTAATTGCATGACTGTCCCACTGAATATGCAGAAGGCTATTAATTATTTCTGTATTTCTAGCATCTCCTATAATGCTGAGCACACAGTAGGTATTCATTAATTTTACATAAATGAATGGCTGAAGAGTGAATAGATTGGGAGAATTCCCTTTTGTCTTAGTTTGGGCTACTCTAACAGAATACCATGGGCTGGGTGGCTTAAGTACACAAACATTTATTTCTCACAGTTCTGAAGCTAGGAAGTCCAAGTTCAAGATGCCAGTAGACCCAGTGTCTGGTTAGGACTTGCTTTCTGGTTTGCGAATGGCGGTCTTCTTCTTGCGTCCTCCTATGATGACGAGCAGAGAGGGAGCAAGCTCTAGTGTGTCTCCTTATAGCGGGACTAATCCTATTCATGATGGCTCTACCCTCATGGCCTAGTCACCTTCCAAAGACCCTCACCTCCTAATACCATTATGTTGGTGGTTAGGATTCCAACAATTGGATTTTGGAGAAAACAAACATTCAGTTCATAACAACTCTTCTTCAATTATATTAAAATCTATTGTGGAGCTCTTATTGCCCATTAAATTTGGCAAGAGAAAGTCTCTCTTCAGTTTTTTGTTTTTCTCTCTTGAGACTAACTTTAATCTGTGAGTCTACAAATTCCTATTTGATACACTAGGTGCACTCTGAAAAAAGACTCATCAACTATCAAGATTGGATTAGAATCATAAAAATCCTCTCTCATGTAAACTCTCATTTTGCAAATGGGGAAAGTGAGAAGATGTGGAGAAGCTGAATTCACCAAGTCACAAAGCGTCTGGTCAGCAAGCCAGCCTGGAGCTTGTCCAGTGCTATTTCTGTTGGTCTGGGTTGCCTCCTTAACATAAACAGTGAGATGTATATATGCATATATATTTATATTTATACCTTCATCATCTGTGATGGCCTATGTCATTTAAGAATAAGAAGAGCTAGCAATTATTCCGTTTTAATATATGTGCAGCCTTATGTTGGGAGTGCTACATACCTCATCTCATCCAGTCCTCCCAACGCTCCCATGAAAGAAGTATTGTTACATTCTCTTGTTAGAGATAAAGAATTTGAGGGACAAAGAAGGTAAGCAGCTTACCCAAATGGTGGTTTTAAATCACAAAGTCTTGAGTCCAGAGTCTCCCACCAAACACTAACACTAAGGAGGTTTGTTCTGGCTTTTACCTTCCATGAAATTCCTGATAGAAGATATACATTTCTATTGTTTGGGTAAAAGAGTCATTAAAACCAAGAATTTTCAGCTTCAGTTTTCTCATTCTCTCACTGAAAACCATCACTGGCATAATAGATTTTGAGACAGTTTTCATACCAGCAAGGAATTAAAAAGGAACACATATTATGTTTAAAAACAAAAATCACTAAAATGTTTCTACTTAATAACAAGAAAATCATATTTTTAGTATAATACAGTCCTTACTATTTGAAATTAAAGAAATTTTACATATTCTGTAACTCTCTCATAGTTCTTTTTCTAATACAGGTACTTTTTAAGTTTAAAATAAAGTAAAATTATTTTTACTGATTAAATAGCTCACAACAAATAGAATATAAGAAGGCAAAGAAATTGTTTCCATAGAAATGACCATCAGTGCACACACTTAATGTTTAGATATTGTTAAGTGTGAAGAGTAAAAAAAAATGTTTAGTAAATAAGTCTTCTCAAGTGTTACATGCTTTATTTACAGATTGTTACCTTGACTAGGAATCATGCAAGCATTACTGTTTACATTTTCTTAAGGAGAGAGGCAAAAACATATGTCTATTTGCCAAAAGGCATCGACTCACTCTCAGTACATATCTAGATGTAAAAATGAAATTGATATGTGAATTTGTTTTTAATTCACATTTTTCTTCAATTAAGGCATAAACAATATATGCAATTAAATGTATCATTTGATTCATTCATGGCCTTGCATATTTTGATAGCTCTTTCAATTTTATCACATTACAGCATCACACTGCATGGACGTGCCACATTTGGGTATCCTTTCCTTTAGTGAAGGTTGTCTTTGTTCATTCAACTTTGAATTTGAATTTGAATTTGGTTGCTCTGAAAATAAGCACTGTATTTCAATTTTATTTACAAACTTCAATGAAGGGAATAGAAACAGGTCCTGTTTTAAATATCTGTTAATGTAATAGAGATATCAACAGTGGTGCCCACTTGTCATTGGATATCTGAGTAAACATGGCCTAGTTTCAAACTGGAGGTCTCATAGCTCTCTTTAAAATTTGTGTGCTGCCTTGCTGTGTTTTTTTATACTTCTCCGTGCCTCTGTGCACTTGTCCACGTGTGCTATTCTAGTTCTCTGCCATGTCAAACCCTGATATGAGTATCCCCTCCTTTACTACTAAAAATTTGAATCTCAGTCAGCATTTTGTGATTTAGTGAGCTGACGAATATTTGTGGCATTCTAAGGGAGGACCATTTCACACAATTCACAATATTCTACCATCTTGTTTACTCCTTTGTTTCTTCCTTTCCATTCTATTAGCTTCCAAAGTCTGGACACCCCCTGTTTGGTCCTCCTTTTATATCAAGGCCCCTTGCTCAATGGATTCCATCAAGTGGGGCAGCCCTGCTGGGTCGCTCTGCTTTCCCAGTCACACCTAAAATTCCAGGGAACAAGTATTCAAAAAGTTTTAATACAAAGTATAAAGCCACTAAATCCTTTCGCGTAGATGCCCCTTTCTTTTTATTTAAATCAATTCCAAAATGGCATACTACCTGAGTACAGAAAAATGTATTAAATAGAACCAAATTTATTTAACAATGTAAAAGTCACACACAGAGATGGTATTATCTAACTTAAAAAAAAATAGAGCTGACCCTTACCATGCCTTAAAAAACATCTAACAACTATGATCAATTTTACATAAAAAGAAAGACAAATCTTTGAATAGAGAGGGAAAAGAATTGAGGTGTGGAAGATGCTGGCCACTGGAGTAGGTGAGGATAACTGACTACTTTTATGAGCAGGTGGGATGAAATATACTTGGCAAGATCAAGTTTCTCTTTTCAGCGATTAAGAAATAAATTTAGAGAGACAGAAAAGCATTGGGAGAATAAAATCAGCACCCATGCAGCCAACACTAAGCATAAGAAATAAATCATTACAAGTACAATCGAAGACTCCTGTGAACTGTCTCTTATTGCATTCCCCTGAATTTTGTATCATGCTGCTGAATGTTTTATATTTCTACTACATATGTATGAATTCCATAAACAGATATTGTGCTATTTTGCATATTTTAAAAATTTTAGAAATGTTATTATACTCTATATATTCTTTAGCAGTTTGCTTTTTCAATATTGTTTTTAAATTCTATTCATGCCCATATATTGTTTGAGTTCTTTCATTTTAACTACTGTATGGTCTTGTTGTTGTTGTATGAATAGATAGATGTTTATGTAGCATTCCAATAGAAGACATTTAATTTTCTTCTTTTCTTTCTTTCTTTCTTCTTTCTTTCTTTCTTTCTTTCTTTCTTTCTTTCTTTCTTTCTTTCTTTCCTTTCTTTCTTTCTTCCTTCTTTCTTTCTTTCTTTCCTTTTTTCTTTCTCTTTCTTTCTTATTTTTATGTATTGTTGATGATGATGATTTTTTTTTGCCTCTAAACCAACACTGCTGTGAGCATTTTGGTTAGCTTCCCTTCGTTTGTGTACACATGTGTATAGTTTGCATCTAGTAGTAGAATTACTGGATTAGAAGGTACGCATATCTTTAATTTTATTTGATATTCCAAATTGCTTGTTAATGTGGCTGAACCAATTCATATTCTGCCAGGAATACATGATCTTCACTAACACTTTTAATTTTATTGAATCAGATGCATGGGAAGGAGTATCTCTTTGTGTTTTCAAGTTGCATTTTTCTCAGTAAATGCGAAGTTTAGCATCTTTTAGTAGGTTTACTGGCCGTTTCCTTGTGGGTAAATTGTTTATCATAACTTTGGCAGTTTTATACTGTGTTTACTTGACTAGGCTAGACCTGTTTCCCTGAATCCCTTTCCCTTTATATTTCCAGTTAGATTTGGCCAAAGTGAAATTTGTATGAGACTTGGAAGCAGTTGCCATTTTACCTTGAAAGTTGTCATGATTAGATATGTTGAGAAATAGATGCAGAGATGTCCATGGTTTTCACCTTGCCCTTTCTTTTTCCCACTACATTTAGCTCCTCTTCATATAGCTAGCCCTGGCCAGTCATGTTCCCAAGCTCCCCAGCAGATCCAGAAACCACAGCCTTCAACAGGCCTCTCCACCAAAGCTACTTTGTGTTTTCATGCTCGTAGTTGGAAGCCCCTGGCTTCAGGAGAGCCACTTAGAGATCTGTCTCTTGTTCTCTAACTTCTCCCTTTGGAAACTTCATTTCCCAGTTTTGCCTAATTGTGTAAGCTTATTATTATAATAAGTTTCTCAAACAAAACAAACAAAACAAAAAAATCCACAGAAAAGTTGGAAGCTTTGAAGAGCTTATAAACTCATGAAAAGCTAACTAAGGTTAAGATCTGAGAGAGAAGACAGAGACTGAAATGAAACCAACATCTGGCATAACCTTTTGCCTCAAAGCATTTGTCAAATCATAAGTATCTCTCCAGATTCCAAGAGGATGAGTGTAATAAAAGTAGACAGGAGGGTAGACCTGGTGGAAAGTGACTAAGAGGACAAGAACTCAGCAAAGGTTTAAGCAGTCTCATAGAGCTAGGGAAGGTGGGAGAGAGAAAAAAAAATTAGTTCTCCAAGGGAAAGGAGGCCTGGTAGAAACTTTGGTTTCCAATTGGATGACTGAAGAGGTGCATTTTATGACTGATTGCTAACCAGTAATAAAACAGAATTTACAAACCAAAGCCCAGATTCAAACCAATTTAAATCTAGACTATATAAAGGTAATCTGTCCCACATTCCTTAAATGATAGAAGCAAAAGTAAATTCTTTATAGAGAAAGATAGCATCATTCTGCTCCTTAAATTATTTCTAGAAATTTTCATAAAAATATCCTGCATTCAATAAAATCACTGTATGTACATTCAATAAAAATACTATAAAAATAAAACATATACTGAGAAATACATTCAAATGAACAGAAACCAACAGATAAAAAAATAGAAATAAACACACAGGAAGTACGTATATTGGAATTTTCAGATGGGGCTTTAAAATAACTGTGATTAAGATATTTTAGAATGAAAGAAAAGATAAATAATTTTTCCAAAAAATTAATATCCATAAAAAGATATCTAAAGGAAATTATATAACTGAAATATGCAATAATTAAATTTTAGAACTTAATAGATAAATTTAAAGCTGTTTAACACAGAAGAGAGGAAGACTAGTGAACCGAAGCACCAAGAGAAAATTTTGGAAGAACAGGTTAAGAGATACGTGAAGACACAGTGATAAGTTATAACATGCATGCAACTGATGTTCCAAAAGGAAACAAGAGAAAACTGGGGAACAATATTTATTAAAAAAAATTGCAAAAATTGATGAAAAATCTATAACCACATAATCAAGAAGCACAAAGACACAACATAGGATAAATATAAAGAATATCTCATGTAGAGTCATCATAGTAATCTTCCTTAAAATCAAAGGAAAAAATTCTTAAAACCATCCAGTACAAATATCAGAAGGTATTTTAGTTTTTTGTTTTTTTGAGAGAGGGAGAGCGCACAGGGGCCCATGTGCATGCACGAGTGGGGGGAGGGGCGGAGGGAGAAGGAGAGAGAGGATCTCAGGTGGACTTCATGCCCAGCGTGGAGCCCACTGTGGGGGTCCATTTCAGGACCCTGAGATCATGACCTGAGCCAAAATCAGGAGTTGGATGGTTAACCAACTGAGCCACCCAGGCTCTGCTCAGAAGATATTTGAAATTGTAATTTAACAGTGTGAGTTTAAATTTGTGCACAAATGCCAAGGGCCAAAAATAGCCAAGCCATTCTTGAAGGGGAAAATCCCTTGAGGACTTTGAGTGTAGAGGAACATTTTTAAAACAGGACACAGAAAAATATGGATAAGTGTCACCATATTAAAATGTTGTTCACCAATACACACCATTAAGAGAGTACACAAAGGTGGGAGAAGATATTAGTTATAATAGAACTAGTAATAAGTAAAATGATTAGTAAGACAAATATAGACAAACCAATAGAAAAATGGGGGCGAGATGTTAACTGCCACTTTAAAAACTTAGAATGATGACCAAGTGACCAACGCACGCAAGTATGAAAAGGCTCTTCTCCACATTAATCAGCGGGGAAATTGGAATTGGAATTGTGAGATTCCTCTATACTTAACAGAATTATAAAGTATCATTAAGCCTTGCAGTGGAGACACGTGGATCCATTATATATGGCTGAAAAGGATTGGTATAGGGACTTTGGAAAACTATTTACCATCGTCTGCTCAATTTGAATGTACATATTCCCTAACACCAGCACTTTCACATCTAAATTCACGCCCAACAGAGCACATTAAAAGACCTCTTCAAAAACATTCTTGCTTGCCTTATTTTGTATTAGCCAGTGGAAACAATCCAAATGTCCCCTAAACAAAATGAGCAAAATTTGATATATTCATACAATAGAATACTTGATAGCAATGAACATGAGTGAACCCCACCTAAAAATAACTTTAAAAAGAAAATAAATACGGGCAATTTTTCTGCCAACACTCAAAATCCGGCTGTAAGTGGGAGCAGGCATGAGAATCACCTGCTCACACCTGGGCAAGGCTTTGCTAAGAGTCCGGTGGGGCTAGGAGGTTCTCCTTCCCCCAAAGTTGTAGAAAGCTGAAAAGAGTGGCGTTTTCACCCTAACAACAAGAAAATCAGCTTTCTGATTAAGTTCTAGATGCTGCAGAGAGCATAAGGGAGTTCTCTTCAGCAGAAAGTTGCAGAAATGCCAGTTTGGCCCAGGGCAGTTCCCTTCTTTCAAAATTTGAGATTCTACAAATTTCTGTTTCTCATCTCTCTTCAAAAAAAAAAAGGGTTTTCTTTAATTTCCAGAATTTATATTTGTTACAAGCAGAAGGGTTAATCCAATGTAAACAAGTACATCATGATTCGAAAGTTGTAATTAACGTTTTATCATAAGCTTTCTTTTTATCTAAATACTTTTTAAAAATACATTTTAACATTTAAAACATATAATATGCAATGTCTGAGAAGGAAAACAATTGTAGCATCTCCTTTTTAAGCTGTATGCCTTAGTTTTAATTTTATTTTTATATTATATTGGCTAGAATCTCTAATAATATAAAAATTGTCACTGAAAGCAGATGTCCTTGTCTTGTTCCTGATTGAAAACAAAATTCTAACTTTTCACCAATCAATATTATGTATCCTGCAAAATTTGATAGATACTGTTTATCAAGTTATGGAAATCTCTTTTAGTCCTAGTTTACTAAGAGTTTATTTTTTATCACATATGGAATATTGAATTTTATTAAATTTGATCTTCATCTAATTATGATATTTATGTGATTTTTCTCCTTGAAATTATTACTATAATAATTCAGTTATTATTAAACGGATAGCTTATATGAATTATCTACTATTAAAACAACCTTGTATTACAGAGATAAATCCACATTTGTCATGCTATATGTATATAACTATATGTTATATGTATGTATGTATGTGTATAACTATATGTTATATGTATGTATGTATGTGTATGTGTATGTATGTATGTGTATAATCCACATTTGTCATGCTATATGTATATAACTATATGTTATATGTATGTATGTGTATAACTATATGTTATATGTATATGTATCATGCTATATGTATATAACATATAAATATGTGTATGTAAAAATAATTTCTGGATTCAACTAGCTACTTTTTAAAGTATTTTTATATTTATGTTATACAGGCACTAAATTGTAATTTAATTTTTTATTATCTTTTTTTCTACTTTCGCTATCAAGATTATTATGGTTTCATAAAATTAATTGGGAACTTATTTTCCCTTTTTAAAAATTTTAAAATTCCAGTTAGATAACAAATAGTGTATCTCTTATTTTTATTATATGGAACAGAATACATAGGATAAAGGTTAGCTCTTATATAATTATGCAAAGGACACTACTGTAAAATTATGTTTTATTTGTAAATTTTTAACTCCTCTTTCAATTACTTTAGTTGTTCTATGCCCATTCTCCTATAATCCTGTTTTCCTGAAACAACTCTGGTAAGATACTTTCTTTTTCCTACCAATTTGCCCATTTTGTGTAAAATTGCATTTCCTTTTCCTACCAATTTGCCCATTTTGTGTAAATTTGCAATATATTTGCATAAAATATATATTATTAAATCTCCTATATGTATAGTTCTATCTCTTTCACATCTATCATATTTTTATTTGTGCCTCCTGTTTTCTTGATTTATCTTGCTATGAATAATGTCTTTCCCCATTCTTTTTTCTCTTCCTTTGCAATGTCTTGTTAAATTTATGTTGGTTCTTCCATTTTATGTTTCATATTACTTTTTTCTCTTCCCATTTCCTATTTCTTTTTCTTCATCTGTTGCATTCTGACTAATTTCTCCAGATATATATTCTGCTTCGTTCATTTCTTTTCAATCTGCTTTATAACTGAATACTTCCATCTAAGTTTTTTTTTTTAAATCACCCATTACATTTTTCATTTCTCACATTTGTATTTGTTTATTGTTGCCAACAGCCTGGTCTTTTTGGATGTTTGTTTCCCATGTGTTTAATTTCTTATTTTATCTCTTCTGCAATTTTAAACATTATCATCTGACTTACATCTATCAGTCTTTCATCTAAATGTTTTAGGAATGTATGTCTGCCCTTTTTTTTTTCTTTCTGACTTTGGCTCATTGTGGGTGTTTTCCTCATATGTTTTATAATTTTAAATGGGGAAATTATGTTCAAATGACTCTATCTATTAAGATCCTAGAAGGATGATGATATGTTTTATCCAGAAAAGTCTTGGGTTTGCATCTGCCAGGCTTAGAAACATTACCACTTTGAGAAACACCATTTATATTAATTTTCCAGATCATGAAAACTGTGTGAATTTATTTTTTTTTTATTTTTTTTTTTATAATTAATTTTATTTTATTATATTATGTTAATCACCATACAGTACATCCCCTGATTCTGATGTAAAGTTTGATGCTTCATTAGTTGCGTATAACACCCAGTGCACCATGCAATACGTGCCCTCCTTACTACCCATCACCAGTCTATCCCATTCCCCCACCCCCTCCCCTCTGAAGTCTTCAGTTTGTTTCTCATAGTCCATAGTCTCTCATGTTTCATTCCCCCTTCTGATTACCCCCCTTTTCTTTATCCCTTTCTTCCCCTACCGATCATCCTAGTTCTTATGTTCCATAGATGAGAGAAATCATATGATAATTGTCTTTCTCTGCTTGACTTATTTCACTTAGCATTATCTCCTCCAGTGCCGTCCATGTTGCAGCAAATGTTGAGAATTCGTTCTTTCTGATAGCTGAGTAATATTCCATTGTATATATGGACCACAGCTTCTTAATCCAGTCATCTGTTGAAGGGCATCTCGGCTCCTTCCATGATTTGGCTATTGTGGACAATGCAGCTATGAACATTGGGGTGCATATGGCCCTTCTCTTTACTACGTCTGTATCTTTGGGGTAAACACCCAGTAGTGCAATGGCTGGGTCATAGGGTAGTTCAATTTTTAACTTTTTAAGGGACCTCCACACTGTTTTCCAGAGTGGCTGTACCAACTTGCATTCCCACCAACAATGTAGGAGGGATCCCCTTTCTCCACATCCTCTCCAACAATTGTTGTTTCTTGCCTTGTCTATCTTTGCCATTCTAACTGGCGTAAGGTGGTATCTCAGTGTGGTTTTGATTTGAATTTCCCTGATGGCTAATGATTTTGAACATTTTTTCATGTGTCTGTTAGCCATTTGTATGTCTTCATTGGAAAAGTGTCTGTTCATATCTTCTGCCCATTTTATGATTTGTTTATTTGTTTCTCGTGTATTGAGTTTGAGAAGTTCTTTGTAGATCTTGGATACCAGTCCTTTATCTGTGGTGTCCTTTGCAAATATATTCTCCCATTCCGTGGGCTGTCTCTTAGTTTTTTTGACTGTTTCCTTGGCTGTGCAGAAGCTCTTTATCCTGATAAAGTCCCATAAGTTCATTTTATCTTTTATTTCTCTTGCCTTTGGAGATGTGTCGTGAAAAAGGTTGCTCTGGCCGATGTCATAGAAGTTGTTGCCTATGTTCTCCTCTAGAATTTTGATGGATTCCTGTCTCACATTGAGGTCTTTCATCCATTTGGAGTTTATTTTTGTGTATGGTGTGAGAGAGTGGTCAAGTTTCATTCTTTTGCATGTAGCTGTCCAATTTTCCCAGCACCATTTATTGAAGAGACTGTCTTTTTTCCACCGGATGTTTTTTCCTGCTTTATCAAAGATTAGTTGCCCAAAGAGCCGAGGGTCCATTTCTGGGTTCTCTATTCTGTTCCATTGGTCGATGTGTCTGTTTTTGTGCCAGTACCATGCTGTCTTTGTGATCACAGCTTTGTAGTACAGCTCGAAATCCGGCATTGTGATGCCCCCAGCTTTGTTTTTCCTTTTCAACAGTTCCTTGGAGATTCGGGGCCTTTTCTGGTTCCATACAAATTTAAGGACTATTTGTTCCAGTTCTTTGAAAAATGTCCTCGGTATTTTGATCGGGATAGCATTGAAAGTGTAGATTGCTCTGGGTAGTATGGACATTTTAACTATGTTAATTCTTCCAATCCATGAGCATGGAATATTTTTCCATCTTTTTATGTCTTCCTCAATATCTTTCAAAAGTGATCTATAGTTTCTAGCATATAGGTCCTTTACGTCTCTGGTTAAGTTAATTCCAAGGTAACGCATGGTTTTTGGTGTTATTGTAAATGGGATGGATTCCCTAATTTCTCTTTCTTCAGTCTCGTTATTCGTGTATAGAAATGCAACTGATTTCTGGGCATTGATTTTGTATCCTGCCACCTTACTGAATTGTTCTATAACTTCTAATAGTTTGGGAGTGGATTCCTTTGGGTTTTCCATATAGAGTATCATGTCATCTGCAAAGAGAGACAGTTTGACTTCTTCTTTGCCGATTTGGATACCTTTGATCCCTTTTTGTCTTCTGATTGCTGTTGCAAGGACTTCTAGTACTATGTTGAATAATAGTGGCGAGAGTGGGCATCCTTGTCGTGTTCCTGATCTTAAGGGAAAGGCTTCCAGCTTTTCCCCATTGAGAATAATGCTTGCAGTAGGCTTTTCATAGATGGCTTTTATGAGATTGAGAAATGTACCCTCTATTCCTACACTCTGAAGGGTTTTAATCAGGAAAGGATGCTGTATTTTGTCAAATGCTTTTTCTGCATCAATTGAGAGGATCATATGGTTCTTGAGTCTTTTCTTGTTGATATGATGTATCACATTGATTGATTTGCGAGTGTTGAACCATGCTTGCATCCCAGGTATGAATCCCACTTGGTCATGATGGATAATCCTTTTAATGTACTGTTGGATTCTATTAGCAAGGATCTTGTTGAGGATTTTGGCATCCATATTCATTAGAGAAATCGGTCTGTAATTCTCCTTTTTGAGGGGGTCTTTGCCTGGTTTGGGGATCAAGGTAATATTAGCCTCATAGAATGAGTTTGGTAGCTTTCCTTCTGTTTCTATTTTTTGAAATAGCTTTAGGAGAATAGGTATTATTTCTTCTTTGAATGTTTGGTAGAATTCCCCAGGAAAACCGTCTGGGCCTGGAGTTTTATTATTTGGAAGGTTGTTTATCACTGACTCAATTTCTTCATAGTTAATTGGCCTATTTAAGAAATCTATTTCTTCCTGTTTCAGTCTTGGTAGTTTATAGGTTTCCAGGAAGGCCTCCATCTCTTCCAGATTGTTTAGTTTTTTGGCATATAGCTGTTGATAAAAGTTTCTAATAATCCTTGCAATTTCAATGGTGCTGGTCGTGACCTCTCCCTTTTCAGTCATAATTTTAATAATCTCAGTCCTTTCTCTTTGTTTTTGGACAAGTTTTGCCAGTGGTCTATCAATTTTATGGATTCTCTCAAAGAACCAGCTTCTAGTCCTGTTGATCTGCTCTACTGTGGTTCTGGTCTCTAATTCATTGATTTCTGCTCTAATCTTGGTCAACTCCTTCCTTGTCAGTGGGTTAGGCCTGTCCCTCTGTTGCTGTTCCAGTTTCTTGAGGTGAGAATATAGAAACTGCATTTTAGATTTTTCTATTCTTTTGAGTGAGGCTTGGATGGCTATGTATTTCCCCCTTAGGACTGCCTTTGCAGTATCCCATAGGTTTTGGACCGTTGTGTATTCATTCTCGTTGGTCTCCATAAATTGTTTAATTTGTTTTTTGATTTCCTGGTTTATCGAGTCATTCTTGAGCAGGATGGTTCTTAGCCTCCAAGTGTTTGAGTTTCTTCCAGGTTTTTCCTTGTGGTTGAGTTCCAATTTCAGAGCGTTGTGGTCTGAGAATATGCAGGGGATAATTTCAATCTTTTGGTATTGGCTGAGACCTGTTTTGTGTCCCAGAGCATGATCTATTCTTGAGAATGTTCCATGGGCATTTGAATAGAATGAGTATTCTTTGGTTCTGGGGTGTAGTGTTCTATATATATCTATGAGGTCCAACTCGTCGAGTATGGCATTCAAAGCCTTTGATTCTTTGCTTAGTTTTTGCCAGGGTGTTCTGTCTATTTCTGATAGTGGGGTGTTGAGGTCCCCTACTATTACTGTGTTCTTATCTATATGTCTCTTTATTTTGGTTAAGAGTTGGCTTGTGTATCTTGCTGCTCCCCTGTTGGGGGCATATATATTAATAATTGTCATATCCACTTGTTGAATACTTCCTTTAAGAATAATATAGTGCCCTTCTGTATCTCTCTCTATGGCCTCTAGTTTAAAATCCAGTCTATCTGATATGAGAATTGCTACTCCAGCTTTCTTTTGAGGTCCATTTGCGTGGAAGATGGTACTCCATCCCCTTACTCTAAGTCTGAATGCATCTTTGGGTTCAAAATGAGTCTCTTGTAGACAGCAAATGGATGGGTCATGTCTTTTTATCCAATCTGCAACCCTGTGGCGTTTTATGGGAGAGTTTAAGCCATTTAGATTGATAGAGATTATTGACAGATATGATTTTAATGATGCCATTTCTCTTTAAAGTCTTTGTATCGGTTGTGACTTGCTGCTCTGTATCACTCTTGGGGCCTTTTTACCTTTATAGAGCCCCCCTTAATATCTCCTGTAGGGCTGGTTTCGTGGTTACGAAATTGGTTAATGATTGGCGATTTTGGAACGTCTTTATTTCTCCATCAATTCTGAATGACAGCTTTGCTGGATAAAGGATCCTTGGCTGCATGTTTTTCTCTGAAAGAGCTTTAAAAATGCCCCCCCAAGCCTTTCTCTCATTCCAGGTCTCTGTAGACAGGTCTGACGTAATCCTGATACCTTTGCCTTGGTACGTGAGAAATTTCTTTGCCCTGGCCGCTTTCAATACTGTATCCTTGGATCTAATATTTGCGAATTGCACTATGACATGCCGTGGCGTAGGTTTGTCCTGGTTGAGCTTGGATGGGGTCCTCTCTGCCTCTTGGACACGAATGCTTGTTTCCCTTGCTAGATTAGGGAAGTTTTCAGCTACAATTTGTTCAAATATCTCTTCTAGACCTCTGTTTTTCTCCACCCCTTCAGGGATGCCGATGATTCTGACATTGGATCGTTTCATAGAGTCAGTAATCTCCCGTAATCTACATTCGTGGGCGTGGATTTTTTTAAGACCAGCTTCTATTTTCGTTTTTTCTTCTACTAACCCATCCTCCAATTCGCTAACGCGTTCCTCTGCCTCGGTGACCCTGGCCGTCAGAGCCTCTAGTTTTGACTGTATTTGGCCCACTGAGTTTTTAATTTCTGTCAGATTCGCTCTCATTTCTGCCCTTAGGGATTCTATATTCTCAGCAACGCTTTCTCTGATGCTTTTTTCAAGTTTACTCATCATCTTGACCATTGTTGCTCTGAATTCCATTTCTGATAATTGGGATACATCCATATGTATTAATTCTGTGGCCGAGGCCAATTCTGTGGCAGAGGCCACAGACTCATTATCTTTTCTTTGCTGGGGGGGACTTCTCCTTCTCGTCATTCTGATGAAGAGAGATTGCAGGGTTGTCCAGAGCCCAAGTGTTGACTGGGACCCAGGCCGTGCGCCCTTGTTTTATAGAGATCTTAGGGATGTGGGCTTCTTCCTTAAAGAGTTTATTTATTTATTTGAGAGAGAGAGAGACAGTCAGCAAGAAAGGGAACCCAAGCAGAGGAGTGGGAGAGGAAGAAGCAGGTTCCCGGTGGAGAAGCCCGATGAAGGACTCCTTACGGAGCGTTGTGATCACACCCTAATCCGAAGACAGGTGCTTGGTGACTGCGCCACTCAGGCGCTCCGGGTTGTGGGCTTCTTGATTTTTCAGCCTGCCTTCTGGGGGAGGGGCCTGCCTGCCGGTACTCAGAAAACCCTGTTTGGGTAGAGTCTCTGTGTCCCTTGCGAGGGGGGATGGGGATGGGCACCCTGTGAGCCGGTATTTCCGGGCTTTTGTTCTCTGGCGGCTTTCCCTGGCGGTTTGCTATGCCTCTTCTGAGAGAGCAGCAGCGGCTGAAATTCAGCCTCTGTCTCAGAACAGAGGGATCGCGGATCGTTCTCCACTGATGTTCTGGCCACTTTAACTCTGTTTCTGTTGGTGCTGCTCAACCCTGCAGCATCCCGGGCTGTGCGCCCCACACCCGGCGTCCCAGCCCTCACTTCCAGGGCCGGCACGTCTCTGTCCTTTGTGTTTCCAACCCCGCCAGCCGCCAGCCGCCCCGCGCGGGCTCCCGGAGCTCCCCGTCTCAGTCTGGTGTCTCACGGGTGCTGACCGCGAGTCCGCCTGCTCCCCCGTGCAGGTGGCCCTCCAGCCGCCAGCCGCCCCGCGGACGCTCCCGGAGCTCCCGGTCTCAGCCTCGATCCAGTGAGCACACCGGAGCTCCGGAGCTCCGTGAGATGCTTGGTGGTGCACGCTCCCGGCTCACGGACTCAGTCTGCCGTTTCCAGAGTGCGGGTCCGCGGTCCGCCCGCTCCCCGGTGCAGGTGGCCCGCCAGCCGCCCTGCGCGCGCGCTCCTGGAGCTCGCGTTCTAAGTCTGTTGTCTCGCGGGTGCCGTCCGCGAGTCCGCCTGCTCCCCCGTGCAGGTGGCCCGCCAACCGCCAGCCGTCCCGCGTGCGCTCCCGGAGCTCCCTTCTCAGCCTGCTGTCTCAAGCGTGCGGGTCCGCGGTCTGTCCGCTCCCCCTTGCAGGTGGCTACCGCTTCCCGGCGCCCTGACACGGCGGCTCCCTCCCCCTTCTGTTTAGCTTCCGATATCTGTGCGCGGTTTCACGGCTCCCCGCTTCGTACCTCGATACTCAGCGCTGGAGATGTTCATTTGTAGAGATCCAGATGTATCTTCCTGCGTCTCAGGCTGATTCCGTGGATATTCCTGCTGGTCTGGTACCTATCCAGCTCAACTCAGGGGACCGGCTGAAAAAGGGGTCCCCTACTCCTCCGCCATCTTAACCTCTCTCCTGAATTTAAAACCCTAACCTTCCTAAAGCAGACCTATGAATACAGTGTTTTAAGGAAGCTGTTTTTTTCCTACCCAGAGCCAAGGATGATACAAAGTTCCTTTCTCATATCCATTTTTCAAGTGCAGAGATTTTAATGAAGTTCACACATTCATTGTGGATGATGTCCTTCAAGGGTCGTAGTTGTATGAGTCATCTTCATTCCAAATTATCAACTCACAGGTGCCCAGGGCTTCATGTGGCCTTTAAAGGCCAAGCCTCTTGATTACTCAGCGTAGCAAAACCTCTAGGACTGCCAAATTGCTAGTGCCTGATTATAACACTGGTTTTCAATTTCTACTACTTTCGGGGACACTAGAGGTGTCCTTTAGTTACTTGTGAACTCAAACATTTATGTTAAAGAAGTCGATCCAGGATTTTGACAGACTTCCCTAAGAGGGCTTTTATCTTTTCACCATAAAATACACAAAATTCTTGGAAAGAAAAACTGCCCTTCTCAAAACCCTTCATTGCAAAACCATAAATTAGGTTTTTCAGGAGCTGAAGATCATGTCTGAGAAATATAAAGGATTTCTCAGTTAAGAGAAATGACTTGATACGTTAAACTACACTAAACCAACTATTGTTTTCATTGAATGGAATGAAAAAATAACAAAATATAATTTATGAAGAAATTACACTGTTCAAAATTATCAAGGATTTCAAGGACCTTTTATTTTGGGGAGATTATAGCTATCTACTATGTTATACATTAAAACTAAGAACTTAAAATTTTTTATTTCTATTTTTATTTATTTTTTTAAAAGATTTTTTTTTTTTATTTGACAGAGAGAGAGAGAGAGAGAGACAGCCAGCGAGAGAGGGAACACAAGCAGGGGCAGTGGGAGAGGAAGAAGCAGGCTTCCAGCAGAGGAGCCTGATGTAGGGCTCGATCCCAGGACTCCAGGATCACGCCCTGAGCCGAAAGCAGACGCTTAATAACTGAGCCACTCAGCCGCCCCTGTTTATTTTTAAATAGCCATAATTATATTACATTTTAATATATTCATGAAAATTATATTTTTCTAAACAAAAAATAAGGAAAGTGGCATTGTTTTATATTTTTGCATATGTCCTTAATAGAAAAAGAGCTGAATTCTCATACATTTTTGCATTCAATGTGTTGTGATATTTGGTTGCATTTATTGAAGAATTGGTGGCATATGGTGCAAATACACGAAGAAAATCTAGTCTCACAGGGACATGTAGCTGGAAAGGGAGGAGGTATTTTAATAAACTTTTCAGATCACTATGACTATTCTTCTTTGATTCAACGTCTTTCTAGCCCACTAAATGCAAAGGAAGATGGCCAAGCACTTGGCTACCTAGCTGGAACAGTGTGGAGTGGGAATGCCATTGTGTTGTGTGTCCCCATAGTCATATAGTTACAGAGACAATAGATATTGCATAAGTTTACAAGCTCCTTCCTCATCTTAAATCTCCCTTTTTTCTGCCTTTTCTGTAGTCCCATTTACCCCCCAACTTTCCTCCACTTAAGAATTTCTCAAACATCAAGCTGCAAAGGTTGAAAGGAAAATGAGAGGAAAGAGAAGATGCGGTAAGGCTAGAACGCTGGAGATGGAAGAGATTACGGAAAGTGGAAATGAGAGAGAAAGCGATAAAGGAGGCCTAGAATATACTGCTGTGGAACAGAAAATAAAGCACAGTGGGAAGATGAGAAGAAAGACAAGCAGCAGGACAGGAGAGAAACCAGATAGACAGGCACAAACACCCCAAGGACAGGAGTAGAGGACCGAGGCTCATTTACAGGGAATCTTTTTCTTTAGTTTATCAGAAAGAGAGCTACTTTTACAGAATGTTAAAATCAATAAGAACATAATTAGCGTGGTATAGCCAATCTCATATTTTGTTGGTAACTAAGGCCCCTGGAGACTGGGGGGGGG